>NW_025958391.1:0-30139 GCF_023159225.1 Perognathus longimembris pacificus | reverse complement strand
GACAAGCAGCGCAGCTTGATGCGTATTAAAAAAATAATAAATAGAAAACTGGTCGACCTCATTAGAAATAAAAACCCAAAAGATTAGATAGACAAACAAACAAACACATAAATGTGGAGAGAAGGGCAGTGCGCGCAGGAGCAAAGGTAAACAGCAGACAGACCTGAATCCTTATCTTTCCAAGGTCGACCTCAGAACTTTGTTCAGTTTGTCTCGGTGACGGATAATGGAAGGTAGGGCAGGCAACTAGTCGACTTCATTTAAATAACCAAATAAAAAATAAGATAAACTCTCAGGAATAGATAAATAATAACAAAAAAATTGTAAAGTGGAGAAAGCGAGAGCGCGCGAATGCACTCAAGCAAACACAAACAGCACAGCACGATGCGTGTTTTTTTTTGAAATTGAAAAAATAAATCAAAAATAAATCAAAAATAAAAATAAGTGGAAAAGGCGAGAGTGCGCGAGCACACAGGAGCAAAGACAAGCAGCGCAGCTTGATGCGTAGTAAAAAAATAATACATAGACAACTGGTCGACCTCATTAGAAATAAAAACCCAAAAGGTTAGATAGACAAACAAACAAACACATAAATGTGGAGAGAAGGGCAGTGCGCGCAGGAGCAAAGGTAAACAGCAGACAGACCTGAATCCTTATCTTTACAAGGTCGACCTCAGAACTTTGTTCAGTTTGTCTCGGTGACGGATAATGGAAGGAAGGGCAGGCAACTGGTCGACTTCATTTAAATAAACAAATAAAAAATAAGATAAACTCTCAGGAATAGATAAATAATAACAAAAAAATTGTAAAGTGGAGAAAGCGAGAGCGCGCGAATGCACTCAAGCAAACACAAACAGCACAGCACGATGCGTATTTTTTTTTAAATTGACAAAATAAATCAAAAATAAATCAAAAATAAAAATAAGTGGAAAAGGCGAGAGTGCGCGAGCACACAGGAGCAAAGACAAGCAGCGCAGCTTGATGCGTAGTAAAAAAAATAATAAATAGACAACTGGTCGACCTCATTAGAAATAAAAACCCAAAAGATTAGATAGACAAACAAACAAACACATAAATGTGGAGAGAAGGGCAGTGCGCGCAGGAGCAAAGGTAAACAGCAGACAGACCTGAATCCTTATCTTTACAAGGTCGACCTCAGAACTTTGTTCAGTTTGTCTCGGTGACGGATAATGGAAGGAAGGGCAGGCAACTGGTCGACTTCATTTAAATAAACAAATAAAAAATAAGATAAACTCTCAGGAATAGATAAATAATAACAAAAAAATTGTAAAGTGGAGAAAGCGAGAGCGCGCGAATGCACTCAAGCAAACACAAACAGCACAGCACGATGCGTATTTTTTTTAAATTGACAAAAAAAATCAAAAATAAATCAAAAATAAAAATAAGTGGAAAAGGCGAGAGTGCGCGAGCACACAGGAGCAAAGACAAGCAGCGCAGCTTGATGCGTAGTAAAAAAAATAATAAATAGACAACTGGTCGACCTCATTAGAAATAAAAACCCAAAAGATTAGATAGACAAACAAACAAACACATAAATGTGGAGAGAAGGGCAGTGCGCGCAGGAGCAAAGGTAAACAGCAGACAGACCTGAATCCTTATCTTTACAAGGTCGACCTCAGAACTTTGTTCAGTTTGTCTCGGTGACGGATAATGGAAGGAAGGGCAGGCAACTGGTCGACTTCATTTAAATAAACAAATAAAAAATAAGATAAACTCTCAGGAATAGATAAATAATAACAAAAAAATTGTAAAGTGGAGAAAGCGAGAGCGCGCGAATGCACTCAAGCAAACACAAACAGCACAGCACGATGCGTATTTTTTTTTAAAATTGACAAAATAAATCAAAAATAAATCAAAAATAAAAATAAGTGGAAAAGGCGAGAGTGCGCGAGCACACAGGAGCAAAGACAAGCAGCGCAGCTTGATGCGTAGTAAAAAAAATAATAAATAGACAACTGGTCGACCTCATTAGAAATAAAAACCCAAAAGATTAGATAGACAAACAAACAAACACATAAATGTGGAGAGAAGGGCAGTGTGCGCAGGAGCAAAGGTAAACAGCAGACAGACCTGAATCCTTATCTTTACAAGGTCGACCTCAGAACTTTGTTCAGTTTGTCTCGGTGACGGATAATGGAAGGAAGGGCAGAACTGGTCGACTTCATTTAAATAAACAAATAAAAAATAAGATAAACTCTCAGGAATAGATAAATAATAACAAAAAAATTGTAAAGTGGAGAAAGCGAGAGCGCGCGAATGCACTCAAGCAAACACAAACAGCACAGCACGATGCGTATTTTTTTTAAATTGACAAAATAAATCAAAAATAAATCAAAAATAAAAATAAGTGGAAAAGGCGAGAGTGCGCGAGCACACAGGAGCAAAGACAAGCAGCGCAGCTTGATGCGTAGTAAAAAAAATAATAAATAGACAACTGGTCGACCTCATTAGAAATAAAAACCCAAAAGATTAGATAGACAAACAAACAAACACATAAATGTGGAGAGAAGGGCAGTGCGCGCAGGAGCAAAGGTAAACAGCAGACAGACCTGAATCCTTATCTTTACAAGGTCGACCTCAGAACTTTGTTCAGTTTGTCTCGGTGACGGATAATGGAAGGAAGGGCAGGCAACTGGTCGACTTCATTTAAATAAACAAATAAAAAATAAGATAAACTCTCAGGAATAGATAAATAATAACAAAAAAATTGTAAAGTGGAGAAAGCGAGAGCGCGCGAATGCACTCAAGCAAACACAAACAGCACAGCACGATGCGTATTTTTTTTAAATTGACAAAATAAATCAAAAATAAATCAAAAATAAAAATAAGTGGAAAAGGCGAGAGTGCGCGAGCACACAGGAGCAAAGACATACAGCGCAGCTTGATGCGTAGTAAAAAAAATAATAAATAGACAACTGGTCGACCTCATTAGAAATAAAAACCCAAAAGATTAGATAGACAAACAAACAAACACATAAATGTGGAGAGAAGGGCAGTGCGCGCAGGAGCAAAGGTAAACAGCAGACAGACCTGAATCCTTATCTTTACAAGGTCGACCTCAGAACTTTGTTCAGTTTGTCTCGGTGACGGATAATGGAAGGAAGGGCAGGCACCTGGTCGACTTCATTTAAATAAACAAATAAAAAATAAGATAAACTCTCAGGAATAGATAAATAATAACAAAAAAATTGTAAAGTGGAGAAAGCGAGAGCGCGCGAATGCACTCAAGCAAACACAAACAGCACAGCATGATGCGTATTTTTTTTAAATTGACAAAATAAATCAAAAATAAAAATAAGTGGAAAAGGCGAGAGTGCGCGAGCACACAGGAGCAAAGACAAGCAGCGCAGCTTGATGCGTATTAAAAAAATAATAAATAGAAAACTGGTCGACCTCATTAGAAATAAAAACCCAAAAGATTAGATAGACAAACAAACAAACACATAAATGTGGAGAGAAGGGCAGTGCGCGCAGGAGCAAAGGTAAACAGCAGACAGACCTGAATCCTTATCTTTCCAAGGTCGACCTCAGAACTTTGTTCAGTTTGTCTCGGTGACGGATAATGGAAGGTAGGGCAGGCAACTAGTCGACTTCATTTAAATAACCAAATAAAAAATAAGATAAACTCTCAGGAATAGATAAATAATAACAAAAAAATTGTAAAGTGGAGAAAGCGAGAGCGCGCGAATGCACTCAAGCAAACACAAACAGCACAGCACGATGCGTGTTTTTTTTTGAAATTGAAAAAATAAATCAAAAATAAATCAAAAATAAAAATAAGTGGAAAAGGCGAGAGTGCGCGAGCACACAGGAGCAAAGACAAGCAGCGCAGCTTGATGCGTAGTAAAAAAATAATACATAGACAACTGGTCGACCTCATTAGAAATAAAAACCCAAAAGGTTAGATAGACAAACAAACAAACACATAAATGTGGAGAGAAGGGCAGTGCGCGCAGGAGCAAAGGTAAACAGCAGACAGACCTGAATCCTTATCTTTACAAGGTCGACCTCAGAACTTTGTTCAGTTTGTCTCGGTGACGGATAATGGAAGGAAGGGCAGGCAACTGGTCGACTTCATTTAAATAAACAAATAAAAAATAAGATAAACTCTCAGGAATAGATAAATAATAACAAAAAAATTGTAAAGTGGAGAAAGCGAGAGCGCGCGAATGCACTCAAGCAAACACAAACAGCACAGCACGATGCGTATTTTTTTTTAAATTGACAAAATAAATCAAAAATAAATCAAAAATAAAAATAAGTGGAAAAGGCGAGAGTGCGCGAGCACACAGGAGCAAAGACAAGCAGCGCAGCTTGATGCGTAGTAAAAAAAATAATAAATAGACAACTGGTCGACCTCATTAGAAATAAAAACCCAAAAGATTAGATAGACAAACAAACAAACACATAAATGTGGAGAGAAGGGCAGTGCGCGCAGGAGCAAAGGTAAACAGCAGACAGACCTGAATCCTTATCTTTACAAGGTCGACCTCAGAACTTTGTTCAGTTTGTCTCGGTGACGGATAATGGAAGGAAGGGCAGGCAACTGGTCGACTTCATTTAAATAAACAAATAAAAAATAAGATAAACTCTCAGGAATAGATAAATAATAACAAAAAAATTGTAAAGTGGAGAAAGCGAGAGCGCGCGAATGCACTCAAGCAAACACAAACAGCACAGCACGATGTGTATTTTTTTTAAATTGACAAAATAAATCAAAAATAAATCAAAAATAAAAATAAGTGGAAAAGGCGAGAGTGCGCGAGCACACAGGAGCAAAGACAAGCAGCGCAGCTTGATGCGTAGTAAAAAAAATAATAAATAGACAACTGGTCGACCTCATTAGAAATAAAAACCCAAAAGATTAGATAGACAAACAAACAAACACATAAATGTGGAGAGAAGGGCAGTGCGCGCAGGAGCAAAGGTAAACAGCAGACAGACCTGAATCCTTATCTTTACAAGGTCGACCTCAGAACTTTGTTCAGTTTGTCTCGGTGACGGATAATGGAAGGAAGGGCAGGCAACTGGTCGACTTCATTTAAATAAACAAATAAAAAATAAGATAAACTCTCAGGAATAGATAAATAATAACAAAAAAATTGTAAAGTGGAGAAAGCGAGAGCGCGCGAATGCACTCAAGCAAACACAAACAGCACAGCACGATGCGTATTTTTTTAAAATTGACAAAATAAATCAAAAATAAATCAAAATAAAAATAAGTGGAAAAGGCGAGAGTGCGCGAGCACACAGGAGCAAAGACAAGCAGCGCAGCTTGATGCGTAGTAAAAAAATAATAAATAGACAACTGGTCGACCTCATTAGAAATAAAAACCCAAAAGATTAGATAGACAAACAAACAAACACATAAATGTGGAGAGAAGGGCAGTGCGCGCAGGAGCAAAGGTAAACAGCAGACAGACCTGAATCCTTATCTTTACAAGGTCGACCTCAGAACTTTGTTCAGTTTGTCTCGGTGACGGATAATGGAAGGAAGGCAACTGGTCGACTTCATTTAAATAAACAAATAAAAAATAAGATAAACTCTCAGGAATAGATAAATAATAACAAAAAATTGTAAAGTGGAGAAAGCGAGAGCGCGCGAATGCACTCAAGCAAACACAAACAGCACAGCACGATGCGTATTTTTTTTAAATTGACAAAATAAATCAAAAATAAATCAAAAATAAAAATAAGTGGAAAAGGCGAGAGTGCGCGAGCACACAGGAGCAAAGACAAGCAGCGCAGCTTGATGCGTAGTAAAAAAAATAATAAATAGACAACTGGTCGACCTCATTAGAAATAAAAACCCAAAAGATTAGATAGACAAACAAACAAACACATAAATGTGGAGAGAAGGGCAGTGCGCGCAGGAGCAAAGGTAAACAGCAGACAGACCTGAATCCTTATCTTTACAAGGTCGACCTCAGAACTTTGTTCAGTTTGTCTCGGTGACGGATAATGGAAGGAAGGGCAGGCAACTGGTCGACTTCATTTAAATAAACAAATAAAAAATAAGATAAACTCTCAGGAATAGATAAATAATAACAAAAAAATTGTAAAGTGGAGAAAGCGAGAGCGCGCGAATGCACTCAAGCAAACACAAACAGCACAGCACGATGCGTATTTTTTTTAAATTGACAAAATAAATCAAAAATAAATCAAAAATAAAAATAAGTGGAAAAGGCGAGAGTGCGCGAGCACACAGGAGCAAAGACAAGCAGCGCAGCTTGATGCGTAGTAAAAAAATAATAAATAGACAACTGGTCGACCTCATTAGAAATAAAAACCCAAAAGATTAGATAGACAAACAAACAAACACATAAATGTGGAGAGAAGGGCAGTGCGCGCAGGAGCAAAGGTAAACAGCAGACAGACCTGAATCCTTATCTTTACAAGGTCGACCTCAGAACTTTGTTCAGTTTGTCTCGGTGACGGATAATGGAAGGAAGGGCAGGCAACTGGTCGACTTCATTTAAATAAACAAATAAAAAATAAGATAAACTCTCAGGAATAGATAAATAATAACAAAAAAATTGTAAAGTGGAGAAAGCGAGAGCGCGCGAATGCACTCAAGCAAACACAAACAGCACAGCATGATGCGTATTTTTTTTAAATTGACAAAATAAATCAAAATAAATCAAAAATAAAAATAAGTGGAAAAGGCGAGAGTGCGCGAGCACACAGGAGCAAAGACAAGCAGCGCAGCTTGATGCGTAGTAAAAAAAATAATAAATAGACAACTGGTCGACCTCATTAGAAATAAAAACCCAAAAGATTAGATAGACAAACAAACAAACACATAAATGTGGAGAGAAGGGCAGTGCGCGCAGGAGCAAAGGTAAACAGCAGACAGACCTGAATCCTTATCTTTACAAGGTCGACCTCAGAACTTTGTTCAGTTTGTCTCGGTGACGGATAATGGAAGGAAGGGCAGGCAACTGGTCGACTTCATTTAAATAAACAAATAAAAAATAAGATAAACTCTCAGGAATAGATAAATAATAACAAAAAAATTGTAAAGTGGAGAAAGCGAGAGCGCGCGAATGCACTCAAGCAAACACAAACAGCACAGCACGATGCGTATTTTTTTTAAATTGACAAAATAAATCAAAAATAAATCAAAAATAAAAATAAGTGGAAAAGGCGAGAGTGCGCGAGCACACAGGAGCAAAGACAAGCAGCGCAGCTTGATGCGTAGTAAAAAAATAATAAATAGACAACTGGTCGACCTCATTAGAAATAAAAACCCAAAAGATTAGATAGACAAACAAACAAACACATAAATGTGGAGAGAAGGGCAGTGCGCGCAGGAGCAAAGGTAAACAGCAGACAGACCTGAATCCTTATCTTTACAAGGTCGACCTCAGAACTTTGTTCAGTTTGTCTCGGTGACGGATAATGGAAGGAAGGGCAGGCAACTGGTCGACTTCATTTAAATAAACAAATAAAAAATAAGATAAACTCTCAGGAATAGATAAATAATAACAAAAAAATTGTAAAGTGGAGAAAGCGAGAGCGCGCGAATGCACTCAAGCAAACACAAACAGCACAGCACGATGCGTATTTTTTTTTAAATTGACAAAATAAATCAAAATAAATCAAAAATAAAAATAAGTGGAAAAGGCGAGAGTGCGCGAGCACACAGGAGCAAAGACAAGCAGCGCAGCTTGATGCGTAGTAAAAAAAATAATAAATAGACAACTGGTCGACCTCATTAGAAATAAAAACCCAAAAGATTAGATAGACAAACAAACAAACACATAAATGTGGAGAGAAGGGCAGTGCGCGCAGGAGCAAAGGTAAACAGCAGACAGACCTGAATCCTTATCTTTACAAGGTCGACCTCAGAACTTTGTTCAGTTTGTCTCGGTGACGGATAATGGAAGGAAGGGCAGGCAACTGGTCGACTTCATTTAAATAAACAAATAAAAAATAAGATAAACTCTCAGGAATAGATAAATAATAACAAAAAAATTGTAAAGTGGAGAAAGCGAGAGCGCGCGAATGCACTCAAGCAAACACAAACACCACAGCACGATGCGTATTTTTTTTAAATTGACAAAATAAATCAAAAATAAATCAAAAATAAAAATAAGTGGAAAAGGCGAGAGTGCGCGAGCACACAGGAGCAAAGACAAGCAGCGCAGCTTGATGCGTAGTAAAAAAAATAATAAATAGACAACTGGTCGACCTCATTAGAAATAAAAACCCAAAAGATTAGATAGACAAACAAACAAACACATAAATGTGGAGAGAAGGGCAGTGCGCGCAGGAGCAAAGGTAAACAGCAGACAGACCTGAATCCTTATCTTTACAAGGTCGACCTCAGAACTTTGTTCAGTTTGTCTCGGTGACGGATAATGGAAGGAAGGGCAGGCAACTGGTCGACTTCATTTAAATAAACAAATAAAAAATAAGATAAACTCTCAGGAATAGATAAATAATAACAAAAAAATTGTAAAGTGGAGAAAGCGAGAGCGCGCGAATGCACTCAAGCAAACACAAACAGCACAGCACGATGCGTATTTTTTTTAAAATTGACAAAATAAATCAAAAATAAATCCAAAATAAAAATAAGTGGAAAAGGCGAGAGTGCGCGAGCACACAGGAGCAAAGACAAGCAGCGCAGCTTGATGCGTAGTAAAAAAATAATAAATAGACAACTGGTCGACCTCATTAGAAATAAAAACCCAAAAGATTAGATAGACAAACAAACAAACACATAAATGTGGAGAGAAGGGCAGTGCGCGCAGGAGCAAAGGTAAACAGCAGACAGACCTGAATCCTTATCTTTACAAGGTCGACCTCAGACTTTGTTCATTTGTCTCGGTGACGGATAATGGAAGGAAGGGCATGCACCTGGTCGACTTCATTTAAATAAACAAATAAAAAATAAGATAAACTCTCAGGAATAGATAAATAATAACAAAAAATTGTAAAGTGGAGAAAGCGAGAGCGCGCGAATGCACTCAAGCAAACACAAACAGCACAGCATGATGCGTATTTTTTTTAAATTGACAAAATAAATCAAAAATAAAAATAAGTGGAAAAGGCGAGAGTGCGCGAGCACACAGGAGCAAAGACAAGCAGCGCAGCTTGATGCGTATTAAAAAAATAATAAATAGAAAACTGGTCGACCTCATTAGAAATAAAAACCCAAAAGATTAGATAGACAAACAAACAAACACATAAATGTGGAGAGAAGGGCAGTGCGCGCAGGAGCAAAGGTAAACAGCAGACAGACCTGAATCCTTATCTTTCCAAGGTCGACCTCAAACTTTGTTCAGTTTGTCTCGGTGACGGATAATGGAAGGTAGGGCAGGCAACTAGTCGACTTCATTTAAATAACCAAATAAAAAATAAGATAAACTCTCAGGAATAGATAAATAATAACAAAAAAATTGTAAAGTGGAGAAAGCGAGAGCGCGCGAATGCACTCAAGCAAACACAAACAGCACAGCACGATGCGTGTTTTTTTTTGAAATTGAAAAAATAAATCAAAAATAAATCAAAAATAAAAATAAGTGGAAAAGGCGAGAGTGCGCGAGCACACAGGAGCAAAGACAAGCAGCGCAGCTTGATGCGTAGTAAAAAAATAATACATAGACAACTGGTCGACCTCATTAGAAATAAAAACCCAAAAGGTTAGATAGACAAACAAACAAACACATAAATGTGGAGAGAAGGGCAGTGCGCGCAGGAGCAAAGGTAAACAGCAGACAGACCTGAATCCTTATCTTTACAAGGTCGACCTCAGAACTTTGTTCAGTTTGTCTCGGTGACGGATAATGGAAGGAAGGGCAGGCAACTGGTCGACTTCATTTAAATAAACAAATAAAAAATAAGATAAACTCTCAGGAATAGATAAATAATAACAAAAAAATTGTAAAGTGGAGAAAGCGAGAGCGCGCGAATGCACTCAAGCAAACACAAACAGCACAGCACGATGCGTATTTTTTTTTAAATTGACAAAATAAATCAAAAATAAATCAAAAATAAAAATAAGTGGAAAAGGCGAGAGTGCGCGAGCACACAGGAGCAAAGACAAGCAGCGCAGCTTGATGCGTAGTAAAAAAAATAATAAATAGACAACTGGTCGACCTCATTAGAAATAAAAACCCAAAAGATTAGATAGACAAACAAACAAACACATAAATGTGGAGAGAAGGGCAGTGCGCGCAGGAGCAAAGGTAAACAGCAGACAGACCTGAATCCTTATCTTTACAAGGTCGACCTCAGAACTTTGTTCAGTTTGTCTCGGTGACGGATAATGGAAGGAAGGGCAGGCAACTGGTCGACTTCATTTAAATAAACAAATAAAAAATAAGATAAACTCTCAGGAATAGATAAATAATAACAAAAAAATTGTAAAGTGGAGAAAGCGAGAGCGCGCGAATGCACTCAAGCAAACACAAACAGCACAGCACGATGCGTATTTTTTTTAAATTGACAAAATAAATCAAAAATAAATCAAAAATAAAAATAAGTGGAAAAGGCGAGAGTGCGCGAGCACACAGGAGCAAAGACAAGCAGCGCAGCTTGATGCGTAGTAAAAAAAATAATAAATAGACAACTGGTCGACCTCATTAGAAATAAAAACCCAAAAGATTAGATAGACAAACAAACAAACACATAAATGTGGAGAGAAGGGCAGTGCGCGCAGGAGCAAAGGTAAACAGCAGACAGACCTGAATCCTTATCTTTACAAGGTCGACCTCAGAACTTTGTTCAGTTTGTCTCGGTGACGGATAATGGAAGGAAGGGCAGGCAACTGGTCGACTTCATTTAAATAAACAAATAAAAAATAAGATAAACTCTCAGGAATAGATAAATAATAACAAAAAAATTGTAAAGTGGAGAAAGCGAGAGCGCGCGAATGCACTCAAGCAAACACAAACAGCACAGCACGATGCGTATTTTTTTTTAAAATTGACAAAATAAATCAAAATAAATCAAAAATAAAAATAAGTGGAAAAGGCGAGAGTGCGCGAGCACACAGGAGCAAAGACAAGCAGCGCAGCTTGATGCGTAGTAAAAAAAATAATAAATAGACAACTGGTCGACCTCATTAGAAATAAAAACCCAAAAGATTAGATAGACAAACAAACAAACACATAAATGTGGAGAGAAGGGCAGTGCGCGCAGGAGCAAAGGTAAACAGCAGACAGACCTGAATCCTTATCTTTACAAGGTCGACCTCAGAACTTTGTTCAGTTTGTCTCGGTGACGGATAATGGAAGGAAGGGCAGGCAACTGGTCGACTTCATTTAAATAAACAAATAAAAAATAAGATAAACTCTCAGGAATAGATAAATAATAACAAAAAAATTGTAAAGTGGAGAAAGCGAGAGCGCGCGAATGCACTCAAGCAAACACAAACAGCACAGCACGATGCGTATTTTTTTTAAATTGACAAAATAAATCAAAAATAAATCAAAAATAAAAATAAGTGGAAAAGGCGAGAGTGCGCGAGCACACAGGAGCAAAGACAAGCAGCGCAGCTTGATGCGTAGTAAAAAAAATAATAAATAGACAACTGGTCGACCTCATTAGAAATAAAAACCCAAAAGATTAGATAGACAAACAAACAAACACATAAATGTGGAGAGAAGGGCAGTGCGCGCAGGAGCAAAGGTAAACAGCAGACAGACCTGAATCCTTATCTTTACAAGGTCGACCTCAGAACTTTGTTCAGTTTGTCTCGGTGACGGATAATGGAAGGAAGGGCAGGCAACTGGTCGACTTCATTTAAATAAACAAATAAAAAATAAGATAAACTCTCAGGAATAGATAAATAATAACAAAAAAATTGTAAAGTGGAGAAAGCGAGAGCGCGCGAATGCACTCAAGCAAACACAAACAGCACAGCACGATGCGTATTTTTTTTTAAAATTGACAAAATAAATCAAAAATAAATCCAAAATAAAAATAAGTGGAAAAGGCGAGAGTGCGCGAGCACACAGGAGCAAAGACATACAGCGCAGCTTGATGCGTAGTAATAAAAATAATAAATAGACAACTGGTCGACCTCATTAGAAATAAAAACCCAAAAGATTAGATAGACAAACAAACAAACACATAAATGTGGAGAGAAGGGCAGTGCGCGCAGGAGCAAAGGTAAACAGCAGACAGACCTGAATCCTTATCTTTACAAGGTCGACCTCAGTACATTGTTCATTTTGTCTCGGTGACGGATAATGGAAGGAAGGGCATGCACCTGGTCGACTTCATTTAAATAAACAAATAAAAAATAAGATAAACTCTCAGGAATAGATAAATAATAACAAATAAATTGTAAAGTGGAGAAAGCGAGAGCGCGCGAATGCACTCAAGCAAACACAAACAGCACAGCATGATGCGTATTTTTTTTAAATTGACAAAATAAATCAAAAATAAAAATAAGTGGAAAAGGCGAGAGTGCGCGAGCACACAGGAGCAAAGACAAGCAGCGCAGCTTGATGCGTATTAAAAAAATAATAAATAGAAAACTGGTCGACCTCATTAGAAATAAAAACCCAAAAGATTAGATAGACAAACAAACAAACACATAAATGTGGAGAGAAGGGCAGTGCGCGCAGGAGCAAAGGTAAACAGCAGACAGACCTGAATCCTTATCTTTCCAAGGTCGACCTCAAACTTTGTTCAGTTTGTCTCGGTGACGGATAATGGAAGGTAGGGCAGGCAACTAGTCGACTTCATTTAAATAACCAAATAAAAAATAAGATAAACTCTCAGGAATAGATAAATAATAACAAAAAAATTGTAAAGTGGAGAAAGCGAGAGCGCGCGAATGCACTCAAGCAAACACAAACAGCACAGCACGATGCGTGTTTTTTTTTGAAATTGAAAAAATAAATCAAAAATAAATCAAAAATAAAAATAAGTGGAAAAGGCGAGAGTGCGCGAGCACACAGGAGCAAAGACAAGCAGCGCAGCTTGATGCGTAGTAAAAAAATAATACATAGACAACTGGTCGACCTCATTAGAATTAAAAACCCAAAAGGTTAGATAGACAAACAAACAAACACATAAATGTGGAGAGAAGGGCAGTGCGCGCAGGAGCAAAGGTAAACAGCAGACAGACCTGAATCCTTATCTTTACAAGGTCGACCTCAGAACTTTGTTCAGTTTGTCTCGGTGACGGATAATGGAAGGAAGGGCAGGCAACTGGTCGACTTCATTTAAATAAACAAATAAAAAATAAGATAAACTCTCAGGAATAGATAAATAATAACAAAAAAATTTTAAAGTGGAGAAAGCGAGAGCGCGCGAATGCACTCAAGCAAACACAAACAGCACAGCACGATGCGTATTTTTTTTTAAAATTGACAAAATAAATCAAAAATAAATCAAAAATGAAAATAAGTGGAAAAGGCGAGAGTGCGCGAGCACACAGGAGCAAAGACAAGCAGCGCAGCTTGATGCGTAGTAAAAAAAATAATAATTAGACAACTGGTCGACCTCATTAGAAATAAAAACCCAAAAGATTAGATAGACAAACAAACAAACACATAAATGTGGAGAGAAGGGCAGTGCGCGCAGGAGCAAAGGTAAACAGCAGACAGACTTGAATCCTTATGTTTACAAGGTCGACCTCAGAACTTTGTTCAGTTTGTCTCGGTGACGGATAATGGAAGGAAGGGCAGGCAACTGGTCGACTTCATTCAAATAAACAAATAAAAAATAAGATAAACTCTCAGGAATACATGAATAAAAACAAAAAAATTGTAAAGTGGAGAGAGCGAGAGCGCACGAATGCACTCAAGCAAACACAAACACCACAGCACGATGTGTATTTTTTTTAAATTGACAAAATAAATCAAAAATAAATCAAAAATAAAAATAAGTGGAAAAGGCGAGAGTGCGCGAGCACACAGGTGCAAAGACAAGCAGCACAGCTTGATGCGTAGTAAAAAAAATAATAAATAGACAACTGGTCGACCTCATTAGAAATAAAAACCCAAAAGATTAGATAGACAAACAAACAAACACATAAATGTGGAGAGAAGGGCAGTGCGCGCAGGAGCAAAAAGGTAAACAGCAGACAGACCTGAATCCTTATCTTTACAAGGTCGACCTCAGAACTTTGTTCAGTTTGTCTCGGTGACGGATAATGGAAGGAAGGGCAGGCAACTGGTCGACTTCATTTAAATACACAAATAAAAAATAAGATAAACTCTCAGGAACAGATAAATAATAACAAAAAAATTGTAAAGTGGAGAAAGCGAGAGCACGCGAATGCACTCAAGCAAACACAAACAGCACAGCACGATGCGTATTTTTTTAAAATTGACAAAATAAATCAAAAATAAATCCAAAATAAAAATAAGTGGAAAAGGCGAGAGTGCCCGAGCACACAGGAGCAAAGACAAGCAGCGCAGCTTGATGCGTAGTAAAAAATATAATAAATAGACAACTGGTCGACCTCATTAGAAATAAAAACCCAAAAGATTAGATAGACAAACAAACAAACACATAAATGTGGAGAGAAGGGCAGTGCGCGCAGGAGCAAAGGTAAACAGCAGACAGACCTGAATCCTTATCTTTACAAGGTCGACCTCAGAACTTTGTTCAGTTTGTCTCGGTGATGGATAATGGAAGGACCAGGCAACTGGTCGACTTCATTTAAATAAACAAATAAAAAATAAGATAAACCCTCAGGAATAGATAAATAATAACAAAAAGATTGTAAAGTGGAGAAAGCGAGAGCGCGCGAATGCACTCAAGCAAACACAAACAGCACAACACGATGCGTATTTTTTATAAAATTGACAAAATAAATCAAAAATAAATCAAAAATAAAAATAAGTGGAAAAGGCGAGAGTGCGCGAGCACACAGGAGCAAAGACAAGCAGCGCAGCTTGATGCGTAGTAAAAAAAATAATAAATAGACAACTGGTCGACCTCATTAGAAATAAAAACCCAAAAGATTAGATAGACAAACAAATAAACACATAAATGTGGAGAGAAGGGCAGTGCGCGCAGGAGCAAAGGTAAACAGCAGACAGACCTGAATCCTTATCTTTACAAGGTCGACCTCAGAACTTTGTTCAGTTTGTCTCGTTGACAGATAATGGAAGGAAGGGCAGGCACCTGGTCGACTTCATTTAAATAAACAAATAAAAAATAAGATAAACTCTCAGGAATAGATAAATAATAACAAAAAAATTGTAAAGTGGAGAAAGCGAGAGCGCGCGAATGCACTCAAGCAAACACAAACAGCACAGCACGATGCGTATTTTTTTTAAAATTGACAAAATAAATCAAAAATAAATCCAAAATAAAAATAAGTGGAAAAGGCGAGAGTGCGCGAGCACACAGGAGCAAAGACAAGCAGCGCAGCTTGATGCGTAGTAAAAAAATAATAAATAGACAACTGGTCGACCTCATTAGAAATAAAAACCCAAAAGATTAGATAGACAAACAAACAAACACATAAATGTGGAGAGAAGGGCAGTGCGCGCAGGAGCAAAGGTAAACAGCAGACAGACCTGAATCCTTATCTTTACAAGGTCGACCTCAGAACTTTGTTCAGTTTTGTCTCGGTGACGGATAATGGAAGGAAGGGCATGGCACCTGGTCGACTTCATTTAAATAAACAAATAAAAAATAAGATAAACTCTCAGGAATAGATAAATAATAACAAATAAATTGTAAAGTGGAGAAAGCGAGAGCGCGCGAATGCACTCAAGCAAACACAAACAGCACAGCATGATGCGTATTTTTTTTAAATTGACAAAATAAATCAAAAATAAAAATAAGTGGAAAAGGCGAGAGTGCGCGAGCACACAGGAGCAAAGACAAGCAGCGCAGCTTGATGCGTATTAAAAAAATAATAAATAGAAAACTGGTCGACCTCATTAGAAATAAAAACCCAAAAGATTAGATAGACAAACAAACAAACACATAAATGTGGAGAGAAGGGCAGTGCGCGCAGGAGCAAAGGTAAACAGCAGACAGACCTGAATCCTTATCTTTCCAAGGTCGACCTCAAACTTTGTTCAGTTTGTCTCGGTGACGGATAATGGAAGGTAGGGCAGGCAACTAGTCGACTTCATTTAAATAACCAAATAAAAAATAAGATAAACTCTCAGGAATAGATAAATAATAACAAAAAAATTGTAAAGTGGAGAAAGCGAGAGCGCGCGAATGCACTCAAGCAAACACAAACAGCACAGCACGATGCGTGTTTTTTTTTGAAATTGAAAAAATAAATCAAAAATAAATCAAAAATAAAAATAAGTGGAAAAGGCGAGAGTGCGCGAGCACACAGGAGCAAAGACAAGCAGCGCAGCTTGATGCGTAGTAAAAAAATAATACATAGACAACTGGTCGACCTCATTAGAATTAAAAACCCAAAAGGTTAGATAGACAAACAAACAAACACATAAATGTGGAGAGAAGGGCAGTGCGCGCAGGAGCAAAGGTAAACAGCAGACAGACCTGAATCCTTATCTTTACAAGGTCGACCTCAGAACTTTGTTCAGTTTGTCTCGGTGACGGATAATGGAAGGAAGGGCAGGCAACTGGTCGACTTCATTTAAATAAACAAATAAAAAATAAGATAAACTCTCAGGAATAGATAAATAATAACAAAAAAATTTTAAAGTGGAGAAAGCGAGAGCGCGCGAATGCACTCAAGCAAACACAAACAGCACAGCACGATGCGTATTTTTTTTTAAAATTGACAAAATAAATCAAAAATAAATCAAAAATGAAAATAAGTGGAAAAGGCGAGAGTGCGCGAGCACACAGGAGCAAAGACAAGCAGCGCAGCTTGATGCGTAGTAAAAAAAATAATAATTAGACAACTGGTCGACCTCATTAGAAATAAAAACCCAAAAGATTAGATAGACAAACAAACAAACACATAAATGTGGAGAGAAGGGCAGTGCGCGCAGGAGCAAAGGTAAACAGCAGACAGACTTGAATCCTTATGTTTACAAGGTCGACCTCAGAACTTTGTTCAGTTTGTCTCGGTGACGGATAATGGAAGGAAGGGCAGGCAACTGGTCGACTTCATTCAAATAAACAAATAAAAAATAAGATAAACTCTCAGGAATACATGAATAAAAACAAAAAAATTGTAAAGTGGAGAGAGCGAGAGCGCACGAATGCACTCAAGCAAACACAAACACCACAGCACGATGTGTATTTTTTTTAAATTGACAAAATAAATCAAAAATAAATCAAAAATAAAAATAAGTGGAAAAGGCGAGAGTGCGCGAGCACACAGGTGCAAAGACAAGCAGCACAGCTTGATGCGTAGTAAAAAAAATAATAAATAGACAACTGGTCGACCTCATTAGAAATAAAAACCCAAAAGATTAGATAGACAAACAAACAAACACATAAATGTGGAGAGAAGGGCAGTGCGCGCAGGAGCAAAAAGGTAAACAGCAGACAGACCTGAATCCTTATCTTTACAAGGTCGACCTCAGAACTTTGTTCAGTTTGTCTCGGTGACGGATAATGGAAGGAAGGGCAGGCAACTGGTCGACTTCATTTAAATACACAAATAAAAAATAAGATAAACTCTCAGGAACAGATAAATAATAACAAAAAAATTGTAAAGTGGAGAAAGCGAGAGCACGCGAATGCACTCAAGCAAACACAAACAGCACAGCACGATGCGTATTTTTTTAAAATTGACAAAATAAATCAAAAATAAATCCAAAATAAAAATAAGTGGAAAAGGCGAGAGTGCCCGAGCACACAGGAGCAAAGACAAGCAGCGCAGCTTGATGCGTAGTAAAAAATATAATAAATAGACAACTGGTCGACCTCATTAGAAATAAAAACCCAAAAGATTAGATAGACAAACAAACAAACACATAAATGTGGAGAGAAGGGCAGTGCGCGCAGGAGCAAAGGTAAACAGCAGACAGACCTGAATCCTTATCTTTACAAGGTCGACCTCAGAACTTTGTTCAGTTTGTCTCGGTGATGGATAATGGAAGGACCAGGCAACTGGTCGACTTCATTTAAATAAACAAATAAAAAATAAGATAAACCCTCAGGAATAGATAAATAATAACAAAAAGATTGTAAAGTGGAGAAAGCGAGAGCGCGCGAATGCACTCAAGCAAACACAAACAGCACAACACGATGCGTATTTTTTATAAAATTGACAAAATAAATCAAAAATAAATCAAAAATAAAAATAAGTGGAAAAGGCGAGAGTGCGCGAGCACACAGGAGCAAAGACAAGCAGCGCAGCTTGATGCGTAGTAAAAAAAATAATAAATAGACAACTGGTCGACCTCATTAGAAATAAAAACCCAAAAGATTAGATAGACAAACAAATAAACACATAAATGTGGAGAGAAGGGCAGTGCGCGCAGGAGCAAAGGTAAACAGCAGACAGACCTGAATCCTTATCTTTACAAGGTCGACCTCAGAACTTTGTTCAGTTTGTCTCGTTGACAGATAATGGAAGGAAGGGCAGGCACCTGGTCGACTTCATTTAAATAAACAAATAAAAAATAAGATAAACTCTCAGGAATAGATAAATAATAACAAAAACATTGTAAAGTGGAGAAAGCGAGAGCGCGCGAATGCACTCAAGCAAACACAAACAGCACAGCACGATGCGTATTTTTTTTAAATTGACAAAATAAATCAAAAATAAATCAAAAATAAAAATAAGTGGAAAAGGCGAGAGTGCGCGAGCACACAGGAGCAAAGACAAGCAGCGCAGCTTGATGCGTAGTAAAAAAATAATAAATAGACAACTGGTCGACCTCATTAGAAATAAAAACCCAAAAGATTAGATAGACAAACAAACAAACACATAAATGTGGAGAGAAGGGCAGTGCGCGCAGGAGCAAAGGTAAACAGCAGACAGACCTGAATCCTTATCTTTACAAGGTCGACCTCAGAACTTTGTTCAGTTTGTCTCGGTGACGGATAATGGAAGGAAGGGCAGGCAACTGGTCGACTTCATTTAAATAAACAAATAAAAAATAAGATAAACTCTCAGGAATAGATAAATAATAACAAAAAAATTGTAAAGTGGAGAAAGCGAGAGCGCGCGAATGCACTCAAGCAAACACAAACAGCACAGCACGATGCGTATTTTTTTTAAATTGACAAAATAAATCAAAATAAATCAAAAATAAAAATAAGTGGAAAAGGCGAGAGTGCGCGAGCACACAGGAGCAAAGACAAGCAGCGCAGCTTGATGCGTAGTAAAAAAAATAATAAATAGACAACTGGTCGACCTCATTAGAAATAAAAACCCAAAAGATTAGATAGACAAACAAACAAACACATAAATGTGGAGAGAAGGGCAGTGCGCGCAGGAGCAAAGGTAAACAGCAGACAGACCTGAATCCTTATCTTTACAAGGTCGACCTCAGAACTTTGTTCAGTTTGTCTCGGTGACGGATAATGGAAGGAAGGGCAGGCAACTGGTCGACTTCATTTAAATAAACAAATAAAAAATAAGATAAACTCTCAGGAATAGATAAATAATAACAAAAAAATTGTAAAGTGGAGAAAGCGAGAGCGCGCGAATGCACTCAAGCAAACACAAACAGCACAGCACGATGCGTATTTTTTTTAAAATTGACAAAATAAATCAAAAATAAATCAAAAATAAAAATAAGTGGAAAAGGCGAGAGTGCGCGAGCACACAGGAGCAAAGACAAGCAGCGCAGCTTGATGCGTAGTAAAAAAATAATAAATAGACAACTGGTCGACCTCATTAGAAATAAAAACCCAAAAGATTAGATAGACAAACAAACAAACACATAAATGTGGAGAGAAGGGCAGTGCACGCAGGAGCAAAGGTAAACAGCAGACAGACCTGAATCCTTATCTTTACAAGGTCGACCTCAGAACTTTGTTCAGTTTGTCTCGGTGACGGATAATGGAAGGAAGGGCAGGCAACTGGTCGACTTCATTTAAATAAACAAATAAAAAATAAGATAAACTCTCAGGAATAGATAAATAATAACAAAAAAATTGTAAAGTGGAGAAAGCGAGAGCGCGCGAATGCACTCAAGCAAACACAAACAGCACAGCACGATGCGTATTTTTTTTTAAATTGACAAAATAAATCAAAAATAAATCAAAAATAAAATAAGTGGAAAAGGCGAGAGTGCGCGAGCACACAGGAGCAAAGACAAGCAGCGCAGCTTGATGCGTAGTAAAAAAAATAATAAATAGACAACTGGTCGACCTCATTAGAAATAAAAACCCAAAAGATTAGATAGACAAACAAACAAACACATAAATGTGGAGAGAAGGGCAGTGCGCGCAGGAGCAAAGGTAAACAGCAGACAGACCTGAATCCTTATCTTTACAAGGTCGACCTCAGAACTTTGTTCAGTTTGTCTCGGTGACGGATAATGGAAGGAAGGGCAGGCAACTGGTCGACTTCATTTAAATAAACAAATAAAAAATAAGATAAACTCTCAGGAATAGATAAATAATAAAAAAATTGTAAAGTGGAGAAAGCGAGAGCGCGCGAATGCACTCAAGCAAACACAAACAGCACAGCACGATGCGTATTTTTTTTAAATTGACAAAATAAATCAAAAATAAATCAAAAATAAAATAAGTGGAAAAGGCGAGAGTGCGCGAGCACACAGGAGCAAAGACAAGCAGCGCAGCTTGATGCGTAGTAAAAAAAATAATAAATAGACAACTGGTCGACCTCATTAGAAATAAAAACCCAAAAGATTAGATAGACAAACAAACAAACACATAAATGTGGAGAGAAGGGCAGTGCGCGCAGGAGCAAAGGTAAACAGCAGACAGACCTGAATCCTTATCTTTACAAGGTCGACCTCAGAACTTTGTTCAGTTTGTCTCGGTGACGGATAATGGAAGGAAGGGCAGGCAACTGGTCGACTTCATTTAAATAACAAATAAAAAATAAGATAAACTCTCAGGAATAGATAAATAATAACAAAAAATTGTAAAGTGGAGAAAGCGAGAGCGCGCGAATGCACTCAAGCAAACACAAACAGCACAGCACGATGCGTATTTTTTTTAAATTGACAAAATAAATCAAAAATAAATCAAAAATAAAAATAAGTGGAAAAGGCGAGAGTGCGCGAGCACACAGGAGCAAAGACAAGCAGCGCAGCTTGATGCGTAGTAAAAAAAATAATAAATAGACAACTGGTCGACCTCATTAGAAATAAAAACCCAAAAGATTAGATAGACAAACAAACAAACACATAAATGTGGAGAGAAGGGCAGTGCGCGCAGGAGCAAAGGTAAACAGCAGACAGACCTGAATCCTTATCTTTACAAGGTCGACCTCAGAACTTTGTTCAGTTTGTCTCGGTGACGGATAATGGAAGGAAGGGCAGGCAACTGGTCGACTTCATTTAAATAAACAAATAAAAAATAAGATAAACTCTCAGGAATAGATAAATAATAACAAAAAATTGTAAAGTGGAGAAAGCGAGAGCGCGCGAATGCACTCAAGCAAACACAAACAGCACAGCACGATGCGTATTTTTTTTAAAATTGACAAAATAAATCAAAAATAAAAATAAGTGGAAAAGGCGAGAGTGCGCGAGCACACAGGAGCAAAGACAAGCAGCGCAGCTTGATGCGTAGTAAAAAAAATAATAAATAGACAACTGGTCGACCTCATTAGAAATAAAAACCCAAAAGATTAGATAGACAAACAAACAAACACATAAATGTGGAGAGAAGGGCAGTGCGCGCAGGAGCAAAGGTAAACAGCAGACAGACCTGAATCCTTATCTTTACAAGGTCGACCTCAGAACTTTGTTCAGTTTGTCTCGGTGACGGATAATGGAAGGAAGGGCAGGCACCTGGTCGACTTCATTTAAATAAACAAATAAAAAATAAGATAAACTCTCAGGAATAGATAAATAATAACAAAAACATTGTAAAGTGGAGAAAGCGAGAGCGCGCGAATGCACTCAAGCAAACACAAACAGCACAGCACGATGCGTATTTTTTTTAAATTGACAAAATAAATCAAAAATAAATCAAAAATAAAAATAAGTGGAAAAGGCGAGAGTGCGCGAGCACACAGGAGCAAAGACAAGCAGCGCAGCTTGATGCGTAGTAAAAAAATAATAAATAGACAACTGGTCGACCTCATTAGAAATAAAAACCCAAAAGATTAGATAGACAAACAAACAAACACATAAATGTGGAGAGAAGGGCAGTGCGCGCAGGAGCAAAGGTAAACAGCAGACAGACCTGAATCCTTATCTTTACAAGGTCGACCTCAGAACTTTGTTCAGTTTGTCTCGGTGACGGATAATGGAAGGAAGGGCAGGCAACTGGTCGACTTCATTTAAATAAACAAATAAAAAATAAGATAAACTCTCAGGAATAGATAAATAATAACAAAAAAATTGTAAAGTGGAGAAAGCGAGAGCGCGCGAATGCACTCAAGCAAACACAAACAGCACAGCACGATGCGTATTTTTTTTAAATTGACAAAATAAATCAAAAATAAATCAAAAATAAAAATAAGTGGAAAAGGCGAGAGTGCGCGAGCACACAGGAGCAAAGACAAGCAGCGCAGCTTGATGCGTAGTAAAAAAATAATAAATAGACAACTGGTCGACCTCATTAGAAATAAAAACCCAAAAGATTAGATAGACAAACAAACAAACACATAAATGTGGAGAGAAGGGCAGTGCGCGCAGGAGCAAAGGTAAACAGCAGACAGACCTGAATCCTTATCTTTACAAGGTCGACCTCAGAACTTTGTTCAGTTTGTCTCGGTGACGGATAATGGAAGGAAGGGCAGGCAACTGGTCGACTTCATTTAAATAAACAAATAAAAAATAAGATAAACTCTCAGGAATAGATAAATAATAACAAAAAAATTGTAAAGTGGAGAAAGCGAGAGCGCGCGAATGCACTCAAGCAAACACAAACAGCACAGCACGATGCGTATTTTTTTTTAAATTGACAAAATAAATCAAAAATAAATCAAAAATAAAATAAGTGGAAAAGGCGAGAGTGCGCGAGCACACAGGAGCAAAGACAAGCAGCGCAGCTTGATGCGTAGTAAAAAAAATAATAAATAGACAACTGGTCGACCTCATTAGAAATAAAAACCCAAAAGATTAGATAGACAAACAAACAAACACATAAATGTGGAGAGAAGGGCAGTGCGCGCAGGAGCAAAGGTAAACAGCAGACAGACCTGAATCCTTATCTTTACAAGGTCGACCTCAGAACTTTGTTCAGTTTGTCTCGGTGACGGATAATGGAAGGAAGGGCAGGCAACTGGTCGACTTCATTTAAATAAACAAATAAAAAATAAGATAAACTCTCAGGAATAGATAAATAATAACAAAAAAATTGTAAAGTGGAGAAAGCGAGAGCGCGCGAATGCACTCAAGCAAACACAAACAGCACAGCACGATGCGTATTTTTTTTTAAATTGACAAAATAAATCAAAAATAAATCAAAAATAAAAATAAGTGGAAAAGGCGAGAGTGCGCGAGCACACAGGAGCAAAGACAAGCAGCGCAGCTTGATGCGTAGTAAAAAAAATAATAAATAGACAACTGGTCGACCTCATTAGAAATAAAAACCCAAAAGATTAGATAGACAAACAAACAAACACATAAATGTGGAGAGAAGGGCAGTGCGCGCAGGAGCAAAGGTAAACAGCAGACAGACCTGAATCCTTATCTTTACAAGGTCGACCTCAGAACTTTGTTCAGTTTGTCTCGGTGACGGATAATGGAAGGAAGGGCAGGCAACTGGTCGACTTCATTTAAATAAACAAATAAAAAATAAGATAAACTCTCAGGAATAGATAAATAATAACAAAAAAATTGTAAAGTGGAGAAAGCGAGAGCGCGCGAATGCACTCAAGCAAACACAAACAGCACAGCACGATGCGTATTTTTTTTAAATTGACAAAATAAATCAAAAATAAATCAAAAATAAAATAAGTGGAAAAGGCGAGAGTGCGCGAGCACACAGGAGCAAAGACAAGCAGCGCAGCTTGATGCGTAGTAAAAAAAATAATAAATAGACAACTGGTCGACCTCATTAGAAATAAAAACCCAAAAGATTAGATAGACAAACAAACAAACACATAAATGTGGAGAGAAGGGCAGTGCGCGCAGGAGCAAAGGTAAACAGCAGACAGACCTGAATCCTTATCTTTACAAGGTCGACCTCAGAACTTTGTTCAGTTTGTCTCGGTGACGGATAATGGAAGGAAGGGCAGGCAACTGGTCGACTTCATTTAAATAAACAAATAAAAAATAAGATAAACTCTCAGGAATAGATAAATAATAACAAAAAAATTGTAAAGTGGAGAAAGCGAGAGCGCGCGAATGCACTCAAGCAAACACAAACAGCACAGCACGATGCGTATTTTTTTTAAAATTGACAAAATAAATCAAAAATAAATCAAAAATAAAAATAAGTGGAAAAGGCGAGAGTGCGCGAGCACACAGGAGCAAAGACAAGCAGCGCAGCTTGATGCGTAGTAAAAAAAATAATAAATAGACAACTGGTCGACCTCATTAGAAATAAAAACCCAAAAGATTAGATAGACAAACAAACAAACACATAAATGTGGAGAGAAGGGCAGTGCGCGCAGGAGCAAAGGTAAACAGCAGACAGACCTGAATCCTTATCTTTACAAGGTCGACCTCAGAACTTTGTTCAGTTTGTCTCGGTGACGGATAATGGAAGGAAGGGCAGGCACCTGGTCGACTTCATTTAAATAAACAAATAAAAAATAAGATAAACTCTCAGGAATAGATAAATAATAACAAAAAATTGTAAAGTGGAGAAAGCGAGAGCGCGCGAATGCACTCAAGCAAACACAAACAGCACAGCACGATGCGTATTTTTTTTAAATTGACAAAATAAATCAAAAAAATCAAAAATAAAAATAAGTGGAAAAGGCGAGAGTGCGCGAGCACACAGGAGCAAAGACAAGCAGCGCAGCTTGATGCGTAGTAAAAAAAATAATAAATAGACAACTGGTCGACCTCATTAGAAATAAAAACCCAAAAGATTAGATAGACAAACAAACAAACACATAAATGTGGAGAGAAGGGCAGTGCGCGCAGGAGCAAAGGTAAACAGCAGACAGACCTGAATCCTTATCTTTACAAGGTCGACCTCAGAACTTTGTTCAGTTTGTCTCGGTGACGGATAATGGAAGGAAGGGCAGGCAACTGGTCGACTTCATTTAAATAAACAAATAAAAAATAAGATAAACTCTCAGGAATAGATAAATAATAACAAAAAAATTGTAAAGTGGAGAAAGCGAGAGCGCGCGAATGCACTCAAGCAAACACAAACAGCACAGCACGATGCGTATTTTTTTTAAATTGACAAAATAAATCAAAAATAAATCAAAAATAAAAATAAGTGGAAAAGGCGAGAGTGCGCGAGCACACAGGAGCAAAGACAAGCAGCGCAGCTTGATGCGTAGTAAAAAAAATAATAAATAGACAACTGGTCGACCTCATTAGAAATAAAAACCCAAAAGATTAGATAGACAAACAAACAAACACATAAATGTGGAGAGAAGGGCAGTGCGCGCAGGAGCAAAGGTAAACAGCAGACAGACCTGAATCCTTATCTTTACAAGGTCGACCTCAGAACTTTGTTCAGTTTGTCTCGGTGACGGATAATGGAAGGAAGGGCAGGCAACTGGTCGACTTCATTTAAATAAACAAATAAAAAATAAGATAAACTCTCAGGAATAGATAAATAATAACAAAAAAATTGTAAAGTGGAGAAAGCGAGAGCGCGCGAATGCACTCAAGCAAACACAAACAGCACAGCACGATGCGTATTTTTTTTTAAAATTGACAAAATAAATCAAAAATAAATCAAAAATAAAAATAAGTGGAAAAGGCGAGAGTGCGCGAGCACACAGGAGCAAAGACAAGCAGCGCAGCTTGATGCGTAGTAAAAAAATAATAAATAGACAACTGGTCGACCTCATTAGAAATAAAAACCCAAAAGATTAGATAGACAAACAAACAAACACATAAATGTGGAGAGAAGGGCAGTGCGCGCAGGAGCAAAGGTAAACAGCAGACAGACCTGAATCCTTATCTTTACAAGGTCGACCTCAGAACTTTGTTCAGTTTGTCTCGGTGACGGATAATGGAAGGAAGGGCAGGCAACTGGTCGACTTCATTTAAATAAACAAATAAAAAATAAGATAAACTCTCAGGAATAGATAAATAATAACAAAAAAATTGTAAAGTGGAGAAAGCGAGAGCGCGCGAATGCACTCAAGCAAACACAAACAGCACAGCACGATGCGTATTTTTTTTTAAATTGACAAAATAAATCAAAAATAAATCAAAAATAAAATAAGTGGAAAAGGCGAGAGTGCGCGAGCACACAGGAGCAAAGACAAGCAGCGCAGCTTGATGCGTAGTAAAAAAAATAATAAATAGACAACTGGTCGACCTCATTAGAAATAAAAACCCAAAAGATTAGATAGACAAACAAACAAACACATAAATGTGGAGAGAAGGGCAGTGCGCGCAGGAGCAAAGGTAAACAGCAGACAGACCTGAATCCTTATCTTTACAAGGTCGACCTCAGAACTTTGTTCAGTTTGTCTCGGTGACGGATAATGGAAGGAAGGGCAGGCAACTGGTCGACTTCATTTAAATAAACAAATAAAAAATAAGATAAACTCTCAGGAATAGATAAATAATAACAAAAAAATTGTAAAGTGGAGAAAGCGAGAGCGCGCGAATGCACTCAAGCAAACACAAACAGCACAGCACGATGCGTATTTTTTTTAAATTGACAAAATAAATCAAAAATAAATCAAAAATAAAAATAAGTGGAAAAGGCGAGAGTGCGCGAGCACACAGGAGCAAAGACAAGCAGCGCAGCTTGATGCGTAGTAAAAAAAATAATAAATAGACAACTGGTCGACCTCATTAGAAATAAAAACCCAAAAGATTAGATAGACAAACAAACAAACACATAAATGTGGAGAGAAGGGCAGTGCGCGCAGGAGCAAAGGTAAACAGCAGACAGACCTGAATCCTTATCTTTACAAGGTCGACCTCAGAACTTTGTTCAGTTTGTCTCGGTGACGGATAATGGAAGGAAGGGCAGGCAACTGGTCGACTTCATTTAAATAAACAAATAAAAAATAAGATAAACTCTCAGGAATAGATAAATAATAACAAAAAAATTGTAAAGTGGAGAAAGCGAGAGCGCGCGAATGCACTCAAGCAAACACAAACAGCACAGCACGATGCGTATTTTTTTTAAATTGACAAAATAAATCAAAAATAAATCAAAAATAAAAATAAGTGGAAAAGGCGAGAGTGCGCGAGCACACAGGAGCAAAGACAAGCAGCGCAGCTTGATGCGTAGTAAAAAAAATAATAAATAGACAACTGGTCGACCTCATTAGAAATAAAAACCCAAAAGATTAGATAGACAAACAAACAAACACATAAATGTGGAGAGAAGGGCAGTGCGCGCAGGAGCAAAGGTAAACAGCAGACAGACCTGAATCCTTATCTTTACAAGGTCGACCTCAGAACTTTGTTCAGTTTGTCTCGGTGACGGATAATGGAAGGAAGGGCAGGCAACTGGTCGACTTCATTTAAATAAACAAATAAAAAATAAGATAAACTCTCAGGAATAGATAAATAATAACAAAAAAATTGTAAAGTGGAGAAAGCGAGAGCGCGCGAATGCACTCAAGCAAACACAAACAGCACAGCACGATGCGTATTTTTTTTTAAAATTGACAAAATAAATCAAAAATAAAAATAAAAATAAGTGGAAAAGGCGAGAGTGCGCGAGCACACAGGAGCAAAGACAAGCAGCGCAGCTTGATGCGTAGTAAAAAAAATAATAAATAGACAACTGGTCGACCTCATTAGAAATAAAAACCCAAAAGATTAGATAGACAAACAAACAAACACATAAATGTGGAGAGAAGGGCAGTGCGCGCAGGAGCAAAGGTAAACAGCAGACAGACCTGAATCCTTATCTTTACAAGGTCGACCTCAGAACTTTGTTCAGTTTGTCTCGGTGACGGATAATGGAAGGAAGGGCAGGCACCTGGTCGACTTCATTTAAATAAACAAATAAAAAATAAGATAAACTCTCAGGAATAGATAAATAATAACAAAAAATTGTAAAGTGGAGAAAGCGAGAGCGCGCGAATGCACTCAAGCAAACACAAACAGCACAGCACGATGCGTATTTTTTTTAAATTGACAAAATAAATCAAAAATAAATCAAAAATAAAAATAAGTGGAAAAGGCGAGAGTGCGCGAGCACACAGGAGCAAAGACAAGCAGCGCAGCTTGATGCGTAGTAAAAAAAATAATAAATAGACAACTGGTCGACCTCATTAGAAATAAAAACCCAAAAGATTAGATAGACAAACAAACAAACACATAAATGTGGAGAGAAGGGCAGTGCGCGCAGGAGCAAAGGTAAACAGCAGACAGACCTGAATCCTTATCTTTACAAGGTCGACCTCAGAACTTTGTTCAGTTTGTCTCGGTGACGGATAATGGAAGGAAGGGCAGGCAACTGGTCGACTTCATTTAAATAAACAAATAAAAAATAAGATAAACTCTCAGGAATAGATAAATAATAACAAAAAAATTGTAAAGTGGAGAAAGCGAGAGCGCGCGAATGCACTCAAGCAAACACAAACAGCACAGCACGATGCGTATTTTTTTTTAAATTGACAAAATAAATCAAAAATAAATCAAAAATAAAAATAAGTGGAAAAGGCGAGAGTGCGCGAGCACACAGGAGCAAAGACAAGCAGCGCAGCTTGATGCGTAGTAAAAAAAATAATAAATAGACAACTGGTCGACCTCATTAGAAATAAAAACCCAAAAGATTAGATAGACAAACAAACAAACACATAAATGTGGAGAGAAGGGCAGTGCGCGCAGGAGCAAAGGTAAACAGCAGACAGACCTGAATCCTTATCTTTACAAGGTCGACCTCAGAACTTTGTTCAGTTTGTCTCGGTGACGGATAATGGAAGGAAGGGCAGGCAACTGGTCGACTTCATTTAAATAAACAAATAAAAAATAAGATAAACTCTCAGGAATAGATAAATAATAACAAAAAAATTGTAAAGTGGAGAAAGCGAGAGCGCGCGAATGCACTCAAGCAAACACAAACAGCACAGCACGATGCGTATTTTTTTTTAAATTGACAAAATAAATCAAAAATAAATCAAAAATAAAAATAAGTGGAAAAGGCGAGAGTGCGCGAGCACACAGGAGCAAAGACAAGCAGCGCAGCTTGATGCGTAGTAAAAAAAATAATAAATAGACAACTGGTCGACCTCATTAGAAATAAAAACCCAAAAGATTAGATAGACAAACAAACAAACACATAAATGTGGAGAGAAGGGCAGTGCGCGCAGGAGCAAAGGTAAACAGCAGACAGACCTGAATCCTTATCTTTACAAGGTCGACCTCAGAACTTTGTTCAGTTTGTCTCGGTGACGGATAATGGAAGGAAGGGCAGGCAACTGGTCGACTTCATTTAAATAAACAAATAAAAAATAAGATAAACTCTCAGGAATAGATAAATAATAACAAAAAAATTGTAAAGTGGAGAAAGCGAGAGCGCGCGAATGCACTCAAGCAAACACAAACAGCACAGCACGATGCGTATTTTTTTTTAAATTGACAAAATAAATCAAAAATAAATCAAAAATAAAATAAGTGGAAAAGGCGAGAGTGCGCGAGCACACAGGAGCAAAGACAAGCAGCGCAGCTTGATGCGTAGTAAAAAAAATAATAAATAGACAACTGGTCGACCTCATTAGAAATAAAAACCCAAAAGATTAGATAGACAAACAAACAAACACATAAATGTGGAGAGAAGGGCAGTGCGCGCAGGAGCAAAGGTAAACAGCAGACAGACCTGAATCCTTATCTTTACAAGGTCGACCTCAGAACTTTGTTCAGTTTGTCTCGGTGACGGATAATGGAAGGAAGGGCAGGCAACTGGTCGACTTCATTTAAATAAACAAATAAAAAATAAGATAAACTCTCAGGAATAGATAAATAATAACAAAAAAATTGTAAAGTGGAGAAAGCGAGAGCGCGCGAATGCACTCAAGCAAACACAAACAGCACAGCACGATGCG
>NW_025958390.1:0-31520 GCF_023159225.1 Perognathus longimembris pacificus | reverse complement strand
ACCTGAATCCTTATCTTTACAAGGTCGACCTCAGAACTTTGTTCAGTTTGTCTCGGTGACGGATAATGGAAGGAAGGGCAGGCAACTGGTCGACTTCATTTAAATAAACAAATAAAAAATAAGATAAACTCTCAGGAATAGATAAATAATAACAAAAAAATTGTAAAGTGGAGAAAGCGAGAGCGCGCGAATGCACTCAAGCAAACACAAACAGCACAGCACGATGCGTATTTTTTTTTAAAATTGACAAAATAAATCAAAAATAAATCAAAAATAAAAATAAGTGGAAAAGGCGAGAGTGCGCGAGCACACAGGAGCAAAGACAAGCAGCGCAGCTTGATGCGTAGTAAAAAAAATAATAAATAGACAACTGGTCGACCTCATTAGAAATAAAAACCCAAAAGATTAGATAGACAAACAAACAAACACATAAATGTGGAGAGAAGGGCAGTGCGCGCAGGAGCAAAGGTAAACAGCAGACAGACCTGAATCCTTATCTTTACAAGGTCGACCTCAGAACTTTGTTCAGTTTGTCTCGGTGACGGATAATGGAAGGAAGGGCAGGCAACTGGTCGACTTCATTTAAATAAACAAATAAAAAATAAGATAAACTCTCAGGAATAGATAAATAATAACAAAAAAATTGTAAAGTGGAGAAAGCGAGAGCGCGCGAATGCACTCAAGCAAACACAAACAGCACAGCACGATGCGTATTTTTTTTAAATTGACAAAATAAATCAAAAATAAATCAAAAATAAAAATAAGTGGAAAAGGCGAGAGTGCGCGAGCACACAGGAGCAAAGACAAGCAGCGCAGCTTGATGCGTAGTAAAAAAAATAATAAATAGACAACTGGTCGACCTCATTAGAAATAAAAACCCAAAAGATTAGATAGACAAACAAACAAACACATAAATGTGGAGAGAAGGGCAGTCGCGCAGGAGCAAAGGTAAACAGCAGACAGACCTGAATCCTTATCTTTACAAGGTCGACCTCAGAACTTTGTTCAGTTTGTCTCGGTGACGGATAATGGAAGGAAGGGCAGGCAACTGGTCGACTTCATTTAAATAAACAAATAAAAAATAAGATAAACTCTCAGGAATAGATAAATAATAACAAAAAAATTGTAAAGTGGAGAAAGCGAGAGCGCGCGAATGCACTCAAGCAAACACAAACAGCACAGCACGATGCGTATTTTTTTTTAAATTGACAAAATAAATCAAAAATAAATCAAAAATAAAAATAAGTGGAAAAGGCGAGAGTGCGCGAGCACACAGGAGCAAAGACAAGCAGCGCAGCTTGATGCGTAGTAAAAAAAATAATAAATAGACAACTGGTCGACCTCATTAGAAATAAAAACCCAAAAGATTAGATAGACAAACAAACAAACACATAAATGTGGAGAGAAGGGCAGTGCGCGCAGGAGCAAAGGTAAACAGCAGACAGACCTGAATCCTTATCTTTACAAGGTCGACCTCAGAACTTTGTTCAGTTTGTCTCGGTGACGGATAATGGAAGGAAGGGCAGGCAACTGGTCGACTTCATTTAAATAAACAAATAAAAAATAAGATAAACTCTCAGGAATAGATAAATAATAACAAAAAAATTGTAAAGTGGAGAAAGCGAGAGCGCGCGAATGCACTCAAGCAAACACAAACAGCACAGCACGATGCGTATTTTTTTTAAATTGACAAAATAAATCAAAAATAAATCAAAAATAAAAATAAGTGGAAAAGGCGAGAGTGCGCGAGCACACAGGAGCAAAGACAAGCAGCGCAGCTTGATGCGTAGTAAAAAAAATAATAAATAGACAACTGGTCGACCTCATTAGAAATAAAAACCCAAAAGATTAGATAGACAAACAAACAAACACATAAATGTGGAGAGAAGGGCAGTGCGCGCAGGAGCAAAGGTAAACAGCAGACAGACCTGAATCCTTATCTTTACAAGGTCGACCTCAGAACTTTGTTCAGTTTGTCTCGGTGACGGATAATGGAAGGAAGGGCAGGCAACTGGTCGACTTCATTTAAATAAACAAATAAAAAATAAGATAAACTCTCAGGAATAGATAAATAATAACAAAAAAATTGTAAAGTGGAGAAAGCGAGAGCGCGCGAATGCACTCAAGCAAACACAAACAGCACAGCACGATGCGTATTTTTTTTTAAATTGACAAAATAAATCAAAAATAAAAATAAGTGGAAAAGGCGAGAGTGCGCGAGCACACAGGAGCAAAGACAAGCAGCGCAGCTTGATGCGTAGTAAAAAAAATAATAAATAGACAACTGGTCGACCTCATTAGAAATAAAAACCCAAAAGATTAGATAGACAAACAAACAAACACATAAATGTGGAGAGAAGGGCAGTGCGCGCAGGAGCAAAGGTAAACAGCAGACAGACCTGAATCCTTATCTTTACAAGGTCGACCTCAGAACTTTGTTCAGTTTGTCTCGGTGACGGATAATGGAAGGAAGGGCAGGCAACTGGTCGACTTCATTTAAATAAACAAATAAAAAATAAGATAAACTCTCAGGAATAGATAAATAATAACAAAAAAATTGTAAAGTGGAGAAAGCGAGAGCGCGAATGCACTCAAGCAAACACAAACAGCACAGCACGATGCGTATTTTTTTTAAATTGACAAAATAAATCAAAAATAAATCAAAAATAAAAATAAGTGGAAAAGGCGAGAGTGCGCGAGCACACAGGAGCAAAGACAAGCAGCGCAGCTTGATGCGTAGTAAAAAAAATAATAAATAGACAACTGGTCGACCTCATTAGAAATAAAAACCCAAAAGATTAGATAGACAAACAAACAAACACATAAATGTGGAGAGAAGGGCAGTGCGCGCAGGAGCAAAGGTAAACAGCAGACAGACCTGAATCCTTATCTTTACAAGGTCGACCTCAGAACTTTGTTCAGTTTGTCTCGGTGACGGATAATGGAAGGAAGGGCAGGCAACTGGTCGACTTCATTTAAATAAACAAATAAAAAATAAGATAAACTCTCAGGAATAGATAAATAATAACAAAAAAATTGTAAAGTGGAGAAAGCGAGAGCGCGCGAATGCACTCAAGCAAACACAAACAGCACAGCACGATGCGTATTTTTTTTAAATTGACAAAATAAATCAAAAATAAAAATAAGTGGAAAAGGCGAGAGTGCGCGAGCACACAGGAGCAAAGACAAGCAGCGCAGCTTGATGCGTAGTAAAAAAAATAATAAATAGACAACTGGTCGACCTCATTAGAAATAAAAACCCAAAAGATTAGATAGACAAACAAACAAACACATAAATGTGGAGAGAAGGGCAGTGCGCGCAGGAGCAAAGGTAAACAGCAGACAGACCTGAATCCTTATCTTTACAAGGTCGACCTCAGAACTTTGTTCAGTTTGTCTCGGTGACGGATAATGGAAGGAAGGGCAGGCAACTGGTCGACTTCATTTAAATAAACAAATAAAAAATAAGATAAACTCTCAGGAATAGATAAATAATAACAAAAAAATTGTAAAGTGGAGAAAGCGAGAGCGCGCGAATGCACTCAAGCAAACACAAACAGCACAGCACGATGCGTATTTTTTTTTAAAATTGACAAAATAAATCAAAAATAAATCAAAAATAAAAATAAGTGGAAAAGGCGAGAGTGCGCGAGCACACAGGAGCAAAGACAAGCAGCGCAGCTTGATGCGTAGTAAAAAAAATAATAAATAGACAACTGGTCGACCTCATTAGAAATAAAAACCCAAAAGATTAGATAGACAAACAAACAAACACATAAATGTGGAGAGAAGGGCAGTGCGCGCAGGAGCAAAGGTAAACAGCAGACAGACCTGAATCCTTATCTTTACAAGGTCGACCTCAGAACTTTGTTCAGTTTGTCTCGGTGACGGATAATGGAAGGAAGGGCAGGCAACTGGTCGACTTCATTTAAATAAACAAATAAAAAATAAGATAAACTCTCAGGAATAGATAAATAATAACAAAAAAATTGTAAAGTGGAGAAAGCGAGAGCGCGCGAATGCACTCAAGCAAACACAAACAGCACAGCACGATGCGTATTTTTTTTTAAATTGACAAAATAAATAAAAAATAAATCAAAAATAAAAATAAGTGGAAAAGGCGAGAGTGCGCGAGCACACAGGAGCAAAGACAAGCAGCGCAGCTTGATGCGTAGTAAAAAAAATAATAAATAGACAACTGGTCGACCTCATTAGAAATAAAAACCCAAAAGATTAGATAGACAAACAAACAAACACATAAATGTGGAGAGAAGGGCAGTGCGCGCAGGAGCAAAGGTAAACAGCAGACAGACCTGAATCCTTATCTTTACAAGGTCGACCTCAGAACTTTGTTCAGTTTGTCTCGGTGACGGATAATGGAAGGAAGGGCAGGCAACTGGTCGACTTCATTTAAATAAACAAATAAAAAATAAGATAAACTCTCAGGAATAGATAAATAATAACAAAAAAATTGTAAAGTGGAGAAAGCGAGAGCGCGCGAATGCACTCAAGCAAACACAAACAGCACAGCACGATGCGTATTTTTTTTTAAATTGACAAAATAAATCAAAAATAAATCAAAAATAAAAATAAGTGGAAAAGGCGAGAGTGCGCGAGCACACAGGAGCAAAGACAAGCAGCGCAGCTTGATGCGTAGTAAAAAAAATAATAAATAGACAACTGGTCGACCTCATTAGAAATAAAAACCCAAAAGATTAGATAGACAAACAAACAAACACATAAATGTGGAGAGAAGGGCAGTGCGCGCAGGAGCAAAGGTAAACAGCAGACAGACCTGAATCCTTATCTTTACAAGGTCGACCTCAGAACTTTGTTCAGTTTGTCTCGGTGACGGATAATGGAAGGAAGGGCAGGCAACTGGTCGACTTCATTTAAATAAACAAATAAAAATTAAGATAAACTCTCAGGAATAGATAAATAATAACAAAAAAATTGTAAAGTGGAGAAAGCGAGAGCGCGCGAATGCACTCAAGCAAACACAAACAGCACAGCACGATGCGTATTTTTTTTAAATTGACAAAATAAATCAAAAATAAATCAAAAATAAAAATAAGTGGAAAAGGCGAGAGTGCGCGAGCACACAGGAGCAAAGACAAGCAGCGCAGCTTGATGCGTAGTAAAAAAAATAATAAATAGACAACTGGTCGACCTCATTAGAAATAAAACCCAAAAGATTAGATAGACAAACAAACAAACACATAAATGTGGAGAGAAGGGCAGTGCGCGCAGGAGCAAAGGTAAACAGCAGACAGACCTGAATCCTTATCTTTACAAGGTCGACCTCAGAACTTTGTTCAGTTTGTCTCGGTGACGGATAATGGAAGGAAGGGCAGGCAACTGGTCGACTTCATTTAAATAAACAAATAAAAATATAAGATAAACTCTCAGGAATAGATAAATAATAACAAAAAAATTGTAAAGTGGAGAAAGCGAGAGCGCGCGAATGCACTCAAGCAAACACAAACAGCACAGCACGATGCGTATTTTTTTTAAATTGACAAAATAAATCAAAATAAATCAAAAATAAAAATAAGTGGAAAAGGCGAGAGTGCGCGAGCACACAGGAGCAAAGACAAGCAGCGCAGCTTGATGCGTAGTAAAAAAAATAATAAATAGACAACTGGTCGACCTCATTAGAAATAAAAACCCAAAAGATTAGATAGACAAACAAACAAACACATAAATGTGGAGAGAAGGGCAGTGCGCGCAGGAGCAAAGGTAAACAGCAGACAGACCTGAATCCTTATCTTTACAAGGTCGACCTCAGAACTTTGTTCAGTTTGTCTCGGTGACGGATAATGGAAGGAAGGGCAGGCAACTGGTCGACTTCATTTAAATAAACAAATAAAAAATAAGATAAACTCTCAGGAATAGATAAATAATAACAAAAAAATTGTAAAGTGGAGAAAGCGAGAGCGCGCGAATGCACTCAAGCAAACACAAACAGCACAGCACGATGCGTATTTTTTTTTAAAATTGACAAAATAAATCAAAAATAAATCAAAAATAAAAATAAGTGGAAAAGGCGAGAGTGCGCGAGCACACAGGAGCAAAGACAAGCAGCGCAGCTTGATGCGTAGTAAAAAAAATAATAAATAGACAACTGGTCGACCTCATTAGAAATAAAAACCCAAAAGATTAGATAGACAAACAAACAAACACATAAATGTGGAGAGAAGGGCAGTGCGCGCAGGAGCAAAGGTAAACAGCAGACAGACCTGAATCCTTATCTTTACAAGGTCGACCTCAGAACTTTGTTCAGTTTGTCTCGGTGACGGATAATGGAAGGAAGGGCAGGCAACTGGTCGACTTCATTTAAATAAACAAATAAAAAATAAGATAAACTCTCAGGAATAGATAAATAATAACAAAAAAATTGTAAAGTGGAGAAAGCGAGAGCGCGCGAATGCACTCAAGCAAACACAAACAGCACAGCACGATGCGTATTTTTTTTAAATTGACAAAATAAATCAAAAATAAATCAAAAATAAAAATAAGTGGAAAAGGCGAGAGTGCGCGAGCACACAGGAGCAAAGACAAGCAGCGCAGCTTGATGCGTAGTAAAAAAAATAATAAATAGACAACTGGTCGACCTCATTAGAAATAAAAACCCAAAAGATTAGATAGACAAACAAACAAACACATAAATGTGGAGAGAAGGGCAGTGCGCGCAGGAGCAAAGGTAAACAGCAGACAGACCTGAATCCTTATCTTTACAAGGTCGACCTCAGAACTTTGTTCAGTTTGTCTCGGTGACGGATAATGGAAGGAAGGGCAGGCAACTGGTCGACTTCATTTAAATAAACAAATAAAAATAAGATAAACTCTCAGGAATAGATAAATAATAACAAAAAAATTGTAAAGTGGAGAAAGCGAGAGCGCGCGAATGCACTCAAGCAAACACAAACAGCACAGCACGATGCGTATTTTTTTTAAATTGACAAAATAAATAAATCAAAAATAAAAATAAGTGGAAAAGGCGAGAGTGCGCGAGCACACAGGAGCAAAGACAAGCAGCGCAGCTTGATGCGTAGTAAAAAAAATAATAAATAGACAACTGGTCGACCTCATTAGAAATAAAAACCCAAAAGATTAGATAGACAAACAAACAAACACATAAATGTGGAGAGAAGGGCAGTGCGCGCAGGAGCAAAGGTAAACAGCAGACAGACCTGAATCCTTATCTTTACAAGGTCGACCTCAGAACTTTGTTCAGTTTGTCTCGGTGACGGATAATGGAAGGAAGGGCAGGCAACTGGTCGACTTCATTTAAATAAACAAATAAAAAATAAGATAAACTCTCAGGAATAGATAAATAATAACAAAAAAATTGTAAAGTGGAGAAAGCGAGAGCGCGCGAATGCACTCAAGCAAACACAAACAGCACAGCACGATGCGTATTTTTTTTAAATTGACAAAATAAATCAAAAATAAATCAAAAATAAAAATAAGTGGAAAAGGCGAGAGTGCGCGAGCACACAGGAGCAAAGACAAGCAGCGCAGCTTGATGCGTAGTAAAAAAAATAATAAATAGACAACTGGTCGACCTCATTAGAAATAAAAACCCAAAAGATTAGATAGACAAACAAACAAACACATAAATGTGGAGAGAAGGGCAGTGCGCGCAGGAGCAAAGGTAAACAGCAGACAGACCTGAATCCTTATCTTTACAAGGTCGACCTCAGAACTTTGTTCAGTTTGTCTCGGTGACGGATAATGGAAGGAAGGGCAGGCAACTGGTCGACTTCATTTAAATAAACAAATAAAAAATAAGATAAACTCTCAGGAATAGATAAATAATAACAAAAAAATTGTAAAGTGGAGAAAGCGAGAGCGCGCGAATGCACTCAAGCAAACACAAACAGCACAGCACGATGCGTATTTTTTTTAAATTGACAAAATAAATCAAAAATAAATCAAAAATAAAAATAAGTGGAAAAGGCGAGAGTGCCGAGCACACAGGAGCAAAGACAAGCAGCGCAGCTTGATGCGTAGTAAAAAAAATAATAAATAGACAACTGGTCGACCTCATTAGAAATAAAAACCCAAAAGATTAGATAGACAAACAAACAAACACATAAATGTGGAGAGAAGGGCAGTGCGCGCAGGAGCAAAGGTAAACAGCAGACAGACCTGAATCCTTATCTTTACAAGGTCGACCTCAGAACTTTGTTCAGTTTGTCTCGGTGACGGATAATGGAAGGAAGGGCAGGCAACTGGTCGACTTCATTTAAATAAACAAATAAAAAATAAGATAAACTCTCAGGAATAGATAAATAATAACAAAAAAATTGTAAAGTGGAGAAAGCGAGAGCGCGCGAATGCACTCAAGCAAACACAAACAGCACAGCACGATGCGTATTTTTTTTTAAATTGACAAAATAAATCAAAAATAAATCAAAAATAAAAATAAGTGGAAAAGGCGAGAGTGCGCGAGCACACAGGAGCAAAGACAAGCAGCGCAGCTTGATGCGTAGTAAAAAAAATAATAAATAGACAACTGGTCGACCTCATTAGAAATAAAAACCCAAAAGATTAGATAGACAAACAAACAAACACATAAATGTGGAGAGAAGGGCAGTGCGCGCAGGAGCAAAGGTAAACAGCAGACAGACCTGAATCCTTATCTTTACAAGGTCGACCTCAGAACTTTGTTCAGTTTGTCTCGGTGACGGATAATGGAAGGAAGGGCAGGCAACTGGTCGACTTCATTTAAATAAACAAATAAAAAATAAGATAAACTCTCAGGAATAGATAAATAATAACAAAAAAATTGTAAAGTGGAGAAAGCGAGAGCGCGCGAATGCACTCAAGCAAACACAAACAGCACAGCACGATGCGTATTTTTTTTTAAATTGACAAAATAAATCAAAAATAAATCAAAAATAAAAATAAGTGGAAAAGGCGAGAGTGCGCGAGCACACAGGAGCAAAGACAAGCAGCGCAGCTTGATGCGTAGTAAAAAAAATAATAAATAGACAACTGGTCGACCTCATTAGAAATAAAAACCCAAAAGATTAGATAGACAAACAAACAAACACATAAATGTGGAGAGAAGGGCAGTGCGCGCAGGAGCAAAGGTAAACAGCAGACAGACCTGAATCCTTATCTTTACAAGGTCGACCTCAGAACTTTGTTCAGTTTGTCTCGGTGACGGATAATGGAAGGAAGGGCAGGCAACTGGTTGACTTCATTTAAATAAACAAATAAAAAATAAGATAAACTCTCAGGAATAGATAAATAATAACAAAAAAATTGTAAAGTGGAGAAAGCGAGAGCGCGCGAATGCACTCAAGCAAACACAAACAGCACAGCACGATGCGTATTTTTTTTAAAATTGACAAAATAAATCAAAAATAAAAATAAGTGGAAAAGGCGAGAGTGCGCGAGCACACAGGAGCAAAGACAAGCAGCGCAGCTTGATGCGTAGTAAAAAAAATAATAAATAGACAACTGGTCGACCTCATTAGAAATAAAAACCCAAAAGATTAGATAGACAAACAAACAAACACATAAATGTGGAGAGAAGGGCAGTGCGCGCAGGAGCAAAGGTAAACAGCAGACAGACCTGAATCCTTATCTTTACAAGGTCGACCTCAGAACTTTGTTCAGTTTGTCTCGGTGACGGATAATGGAAGGAAGGGCAGGCAACTGGTCGACTTCATTTAAATAAACAAATAAAAAATAAGATAAACTCTCAGGAATAGATAAATAATAACAAAAAAATTGTAAAGTGGAGAAAGCGAGAGCGCGCGAATGCACTCAAGCAAACACAAACAGCACAGCACGATGCGTATTTTTTTTAAATTGACAAAATAAATCAAAATAAATCAAAAATAAAAATAAGTGGAAAAGGCGAGAGTGCGCGAGCACACAGGAGCAAAGACAAGCAGCGCAGCTTGATGCGTAGTAAAAAAAATAATAAATAGACAACTGGTCGACCTCATTAGAAATAAAAACCCAAAAGATTAGATAGACAAACAAACAAACACATAAATGTGGAGAGAAGGGCAGTGCGCGCAGGAGCAAAGGTAAACAGCAGACAGACCTGAATCCTTATCTTTACAAGGTCGACCTCAGAACTTTGTTCAGTTTGTCTCGGTGACGGATAATGGAAGGAAGGGCAGGCAACTGGTCGACTTCATTTAAATAAACAAATAAAAAATAAGATAAACTCTCAGGAATAGATAAATAATAACAAAAAAATTGTAAAGTGGAGAAAGCGAGAGCGCGCGAATGCACTCAAGCAAACACAAACAGCACAGCACGATGCGTATTTTTTTTAAATTGACAAAATAAATAAAAAATAAATCAAAAATAAAAATAAGTGGAAAAGGCGAGAGTGCGCGAGCACACAGGAGCAAAGACAAGCAGCGCAGCTTGATGCGTAGTAAAAAAAATAATAAATAGACAACTGGTCGACCTCATTAGAAATAAAAACCCAAAAGATTAGATAGACAAACAAACAAACACATAAATGTGGAGAGAAGGGCAGTGCGCGCAGGAGCAAAGGTAAACAGCAGACAGACCTGAATCCTTATCTTTACAAGGTCGACCTCAGAACTTTGTTCAGTTTGTCTCGGTGACGGATAATGGAAGGAAGGGCAGGCAACTGGTCGACTTCATTTAAATAAACAAATAAAAAATAAGATAAACTCTCAGGAATAGATAAATAATAACAAAAAAATTGTAAAGTGGAGAAAGCGAGAGCGCGCGAATGCACTCAAGCAAACACAAACAGCACAGCACGATGCGTATTTTTTTTTAAATTGACAAAATAAATCAAAAATAAATCAAAAATAAAAATAAGTGGAAAAGGCGAGAGTGCGCGAGCACACAGGAGCAAAGACAAGCAGCGCAGCTTGATGCGTAGTAAAAAAAATAATAAATAGACAACTGGTCGACCTCATTAGAAATAAAAACCCAAAAGATTAGATAGACAAACAAACAAACACATAAATGTGGAGAGAAGGGCAGTGCGCGCAGGAGCAAAGGTAAACAGCAGACAGACCTGAATCCTTATCTTTACAAGGTCGACCTCAGAACTTTGTTCAGTTTGTCTCGGTGACGGATAATGGAAGGAAGGGCAGGCAACTGGTCGACTTCATTTAAATAAACAAATAAAAATAAGATAAACTCTCAGGAATAGATAAATAATAACAAAAAAATTGTAAAGTGGAGAAAGCGAGAGCGCGAATGCACTCAAGCAAACACAAACAGCACAGCACGATGCGTATTTTTTTTAAATTGACAAAATAAATCAAAAATAAATCAAAAATAAAAATAAGTGGAAAAGGCGAGAGTGCGGGAGCACAAAGGAGCAAAGACAAGCAGCGCAGCTTGATGCGTAGTAAAAAAAATAATAAATAGACAACTGGTCGACCTCATTAGAAATAAAAACCCAAAAGATTAGATAGACAAACAAACAAACACATAAATGTGGAGAGAAGGGCAGTGCGCGCAGGAGCAAAGGTAAACAGCAGACAGACCTGAATCCTTATCTTTACAAGGTCGACCTCAGAACTTTGTTCAGTTTGTCTCGGTGACGGATAATGGAAGGAAGGGCAGGCAACTGGTCGACTTCATTTAAATAAACAAATAAAAATAAGATAAACTCTCAGGAATAGATAAATAATAAAAAAAATTGTAAAGTGGAGAAAGCGAGAGCGCGCGAATGCACTCAAGCAAACACAAACAGCACAGCACGATGCGTATTTTTTTTTAAATTGACAAAATAAATCAAAAATAAAAATAAGTGGAAAAGGCGAGAGTGCGCGAGCACACAGGAGCAAAGACAAGCAGCGCAGCTTGATGCGTAGTAAAAAAAATAATAAATAGACAACTGGTCGACCTCATTAGAAATAAAAACCCAAAAGATTAGATAGACAAACAAACAAACACATAAATGTGGAGAGAAGGGCAGTGCGCGCAGGAGCAAAGGTAAACAGCAGACAGACCTGAATCCTTATCTTTACAAGGTCGACCTCAGAACTTTGTTCAGTTTGTCTCGGTGACGGATAATGGAAGGAAGGGCAGGCAACTGGTCGACTTCATTTAAATAAACAAATAAAAAATAAGATAAACTCTCAGGAATAGATAAATAATAACAAAAAAATTGTAAAGTGGAGAAAGCGAGAGCGCGCGAATGCACTCAAGCAAACACAAACAGCACAGCACGATGCGTATTTTTTTTAAATTGACAAAATAAATGAAAAATAAATCAAAAATAAAAATAAGTGGAAAAGGCGAGAGTGCGCGAGCACACAGGAGCAAAGACAAGCAGCGCAGCTTGATGCGTAGTAAAAAAAATAATAAATAGACAACTGGTCGACCTCATTAGAAATAAAAACCCAAAAGATTAGATAGACAAACAAACAAACACATAAATGTGGAGAGAAGGGCAGTGCGCGCAGGAGCAAAGGTAAACAGCAGACAGACCTGAATCCTTATCTTTACAAGGTCGACCTCAGAACTTTGTTCAGTTTGTCTCGGTGACGGATAATGGAAGGAAGGGCAGGCAACTGGTCGACTTCATTTAAATAAACAAATAAAAAATAAGATAAACTCTCAGGAATAGATAAATAATAACAAAAAAATTGTAAAGTGGAGAAAGCGAGAGCGCGCGAATGCACTCAAGCAAACACAAACAGCACAGCACGATGCGTATTTTTTTTAAATTGACAAAATAAATCAAAAATAAATCAAAAATAAAAATAAGTGGAAAAGGCGAGAGTGCGGAGCACACAGGAGCAAAGACAAGCAGCGCAGCTTGATGCGTAGTAAAAAAAATAATAAATAGACAACTGGTCGACCTCATTAGAAATAAAAACCCAAAAGATTAGATAGACAAACAAACAAACACATAAATGTGGAGAGAAGGGCAGTCGCGCAGGAGCAAAGGTAAACAGCAGACAGACCTGAATCCTTATCTTTAAAAGGTCGACCTCAGAACTTTGTTCAGTTTGTCTCGGTGACGGATAATGGAAGGAAGGGCAGGCAACTGGTCGACTTCATTTAAATAAACAAATAAAAAATAAGATAAACTCTCAGGAATAGATAAATAATAACAAAAAAATTGTAAAGTGGAGAAAGCGAGAGCGCGCGAATGCACTCAAGCAAACACAAACAGCACAGCACGATGCGTATTTTTTTTAAATTGACAAAATAAATCAAAAATAAAAATAAGTGGAAAAGGCGAGAGTGCGCGAGCACACAGGAGCAAAGACAAGCAGCGCAGCTTGATGCGTAGTAAAAAAAATAATAAATAGACAACTGGTCGACCTCATTAGAAATAAAAACCCAAAAGATTAGATAGACCAACTAACAAACACATAAATATGGAGAGAAGGGCAGTGCGCGCAGGAGCAAAGGTAAACAGCAGACAGACCTGAATCCTTATCTTTACAAGGTCGACCTCAGAACTTTGTTCAGTTTGTCTCGGTGACGGATAATGGAAGGAAGGGCAGGCAACTGGTCGACTTCATTTAAATAAACAAATAAAAAATAAGATAAACTCTCAGGAATAGATAAATAATAACAAAAAAATTGTAAAGTGGAGAAAGCGAGAGCGCGCGAATGCACTCAAGCAAACACAAACAGCACAGCACGATGCGTATTTTTTTTTAAATTGACAATATAAATCAAAAATAAATCAAAAATAAAAATAAGTGGAAATGGCGAGAGTGCGCGAGCACACAGGAGCAAAGACAAGCAGCGCAGCTTGATGCGTAGTAAAAAAAAATAATAAATAGACAACTGGTCGACCTCATTATAAATAAAAACCCAAAAGATTAGATAGACAAACAAACAAACACATAAATGTGGAGAGAAGGGCAGTGCGCGCAGGAGCAAAGGTAAACAGCAGACAGACCTGAATACTTATCTTTACAAGGTCGACCTCAGAACTTTGTTCAGTTTGTCTCGGTGACGGATAATGGAAGGAAGGGCAGGCAACTGGTTGACTTCATTTAAATAAACAAATAAAAATTAAGATAAACTCTCAGGAATAGATAAATAATAACAAAAAAATTGTAAAGTGGAGAAAGCGAGAGCGCGCGAATGCACTCAAGCAAACACAAACAGCACAGCACGATGCGTATTTTTTTTAAAATTGACAAAATAAATCAAAAATAAAAATAAGTGGAAAAGGCGAGAGTGCCCGAGCACACAGGAGCAAAGACAAGCAGCGCAGGTTGATGCGTAGTAAAAAAAATAATAAATAGACAACTGGTCGACCTCATTAGAAATAAAAACCCAAAAGATTAGATAGACAAACAAACAAACACATAAATGTGGAGAGAAGGGCAGTGCGCGCAGGAGCAAAGGTAACCAGCAGACAGACATGAATCCTTATCTTTACAAGGTCGACCTCAGAACTTTGTTCAGTTTGTCTCGGTGACTGATAATGGAAGGAAGGGCAGGCAACTGGTCGACTTCATTTAAATAAACAAATAAAAAATAAGATAAACTCTCAGGAATAGATAAATAATAACAAAAAAATTGTAAAGTGGAGAAAGCGAGAGCGCGCGAATGCACTCAAGCAAACACAAACAGCACAGCACGATGCGTATTTTTTTTTAAATTGACAAAATAAATCAAAAGTAAATCAAAAATAAAAATAAGTGGAAAAGGCGAGAGTGCGCGAGCACACAGGAGCAAAGACAAGCAGCGCAGCTTGATGCGTAGTAAAAAAAATAATAAATAGACAACTGGTCGACCTCATTAGAAATAAAAACCCAAAAGATTAGATAGACAAACAAACAAACACATAAATGTGGAGAGAAGGGCAGTGCGCGCAGGAGCTAAGGTAAACAGCAGACAGACCTGAATCCTTATCTTTACAAGGTCGACCTCAGAACTTTGTTCAGTTTGTCTCGGTGACGGATAATGGAAGGAAGGGCAGGCAACTGGTCGACTTCATTTAAATAAACAAATAAAAAATAAGATAAACTCTCAGAAATAGATAAATAATAACAAAAAAATTGTAAAGTGGAGAAAGCGAGAGCGCGCGAATGCACTCAAGCAAACACAAACAGCACAGCACGATGCGTATTTTTTTTAAATTGACAAAATAAATAAAAAATAAATCAAAAATAAAAATAAGTGGAAAAGGCGAGAGTGCGCGAGCACACAGGAGCAAAGACAAGCCGCGCAGCTTGATGCGTAGTAAAAAAAATAATAAATAGACAACTGGTCGACCTCATTAGAAATAAAAACCCAAAAGATTAGATAGACAAACAAACAAACACATAAATGTGGGGAGAAGGGCAGTGCGCGCAGGAGCAAAGGTAAACAGCAGACAGAACTGAATCCTTATCTTTACAAGTTCGACCTCAGAACTTTGTTCAGTTTGTCTCGGTGACGGATAATGGAAGGAAGGGCAGGCAACTGGTCGACTTCATTTAAATAAACAAATAAAAATAAGATAAACTCTCAGGAATACATAAATAATAACAAAAAAATTGTAAAGTGGAGAAAGCGAGAGCGCGCGAATGCACTCAAGCAAACACAAACAGCACAGCACGATGCGTATTTTTTTTTAAATTGACAAAATAAATAAAAAATAAATCAAAAATAAAAATAAGTGGAAAAGGCGAGAGTGCGCGAGCACACAGGAGCAAAGAAAAGCAGCGCAGATGATGCGTAGTAAAAAAAAAAAATAAATAGACAACTGGTCGACCTCATTAGAAATAAAAACCCAAAAGATTAGATAGACAAACAAACAAACACATAAATATGGAGAGAAGGGCAGTGCGCGCAGGAGCAAAGGTAAACAGCAGACAGACCTGAATCCTTATCTTTAAAAGGTCGACCTCTGAACTTTGTTCAGTTTGTCTCGGTGACGGATAATGGAAGGAAGGGCAGGCAACTGGTCGACTTCATTTGAATAAACAAATAAAAATTAAGATAAACTCTCAGGAATAGATAAATAATAACAAAAAAATTGTAAAGTGGAGAAAGCGAGAGCGCGAATGCACTCAAGCAAACACAAACAGCACAGCACGATGCGTATTTTTTTTAAATTGACAAAATAAATCAAAAATAAATCAAAAATAAAAATAAGTGGAAAAGGCGAGAGTGCGGGAGCACAAAGGAGCAAAGACAAGCAGCGCAGCTTGGTGCGTAGTAAAAAAAATAATAAATAGACAACTGGTCGACCTCATTAGAAATAAATACCCAAAAGATTAGATAGACAAACAAACAAACACATAAATGTGGAGAGAAGGGCAGTTCGCGCAGGAGCAAAGGTAAACAGCAGACAAACCTGAATCCTTATCTTTACAAGGTCGACCTCAGAACTTTGTTCAGTTTGTCTCGGTGACGGATAATGGAAGGAAGGGAAGGCAACTGGTCGACTTCATTAAAATAAACAAATAAAAACTAAGATAAACTCTCAGGAATAGATAAATAATAAAAAAAATTTTGTAAAGTGGAGAAAGCGAGAGCGCGCGAATGCACTCAAGCAAACACAAACAGCACGACACGATGTGTATTTTTTTTTAAAATTGACAAAATAAATCAAAAATAAAAATAAGTGGAAAAGGCGAGAGTGCGCGAGCACACAGGAGCAAAGACAAGCAGCGCAGCTTGATGCGTAGTAAAAAAAATAATAAATAGACAACTGGTCGACCTCATTAGAAATAAAAACCCAAAAGATTAGATAGACAAACAAACAAACACATAAATGTGGAGAGAAGGGCAGTGCGCGCAGGAGCAAAGGTAAACAGCAGACAGACCTGAATCCTTATCTTTACAAGGTCGACCTCAGAACTTTGTTCAGTTTGTCTCGGTGACGGATAATGGAAGGAAGGGCAGGCAACTGGTCGACTTCATTTAAATAAACAAATAAAAAATAAGATAAACTCTCAGGAATAGATAAATAATAACAAAAAAATTGTAAAGTGGAGAAAGCGAGAGCGCGCGAATGCACTCAAGCAAACACAAACAGCACAGCACGATGCGTATTATTTTTTTAAAATTGACAAAATAAATGAAAAATAAATCAAAAATAAAAATAAGTGGAAAAGGCGAGAGTGCGCGAGCACACAGGAGCAAAGACAAGCAGCGCAGCTTGATGCGTAGTAAAAAAAATAATAAATAGACAACTGGTCGACCTCATTAGAAATAAAAACTCAAAAGATTAGATAGACAAAAAAACAAACACATAAATGTGGAGAGAAGGGCAGTGCGCGCAGGAGCAAAGGTAAACAGCAGACAGACCTGAATCCTTATCTTTAAAAGGTCGACCTCAGAACTTTGTTCAGTTTGTCTCGGTGACAGATAATGGAAGGAAGGGCAGGCAACTGGTCGACTTCATTTAAATAAACAAATAAAAATTAAGATAAACTCTCAGGAATAGATAAATAATAACAAAAAAATTGTAAAGTGGAGAAAGCGAGAGCGCGAATGCACTCAAGCAAACACAAACAGCACAGCACGATGCGTATTTTTTTTAAATTGACAAAATAAATCAAAAATAAATCAAAAATAAAAATAAGTGGAAAAGGCGAGAGTGCGGGAGCACAAAGGAGCAAAGACAAGCAGCGCAGCTTGATGCGTAGTAAAAAAAATAATAAATAGACAACTGGTCGACCTCATTAGAAATAAATACCCAAAAGATTAGATAGACAAACAAACAAACACATAAATGTGGAGAGAAGGGCAGTTCGCGCAGGAGCAAAGGTAAACAGCAGACAGACCTGAATCCTTATCTTTACAAGGTCGACCTCAGAACTTAGTTCAGTTTGTCTCGGTGACGGATAATGGAAGGAAGGGAAGGCAACTGGTCGACTTCATTTAAATAAACAAATAAAAAATAAGATAAACTCTCAGGAATAGATAAATAATAACAAAAAATTTGTAAAGTGGAGAAAGCGAGAGCGCGCGAATGCACTCAAGCAAACACAAACAGCACGACACGATGTGTATTTTTTTTTAAAATTGACAAAATAAATCAAAAATAAAAATAAGTGGAAAAGGCGAGAGTGCGCGAGCACACAGGAGCAAAGACAAGCAGCGCAGCTTGATGCGTAGTAAAAAAAATAATAAATAGACAACTGGTCGACCTCATTAGAAATAAAAACCCAAAAGATTAGATAGACAAACAAACAAACACATAAATGTGGAGAGAAGGGCAGTGCGCGCAGGAGCAAAGGTAAACAGCAGACAGACCTGAATCCTTATCTTTACAAGGTCGACCTCAGAACTTTGTTCAGTTTGTCTCGGTGACGGATAATGGAAGGAAGGGCAGGCAACTGGTCGACTTCATTTAAATAAACAAATAAAAAATAAGATAAACTCTCAGGAATAGATAAATAATAACAAAAAAATTGTAAAGTGGAGAAAGCGAGAGCGCGCGAATGCACTCAAGCAAACACAAACAGCACAGCACGATGCGTATTTTTTTTTAAATTGACAAAATAAATCAAAAATAAATCAAAAATAAAAATAAGTGGAAAAGGCGAGAGTGCGCGAGCACACAGGAGCAAAGACAAGCAGCGCAGCTTGATGCGTAGTAAAAAAAATAATAAATAGACAACTGGTCGACCTCATTAGAAATAAAAACCCAAAAGATTAGATAGACAAACAAACAAACACATAAATGTGGAGAGAAGGGCAGTGCGCGCAGGAGCAAAGGTAAACAGCAGACAGACCTGAATCCTTATCTTTAACAAGGTCGACCTCAGAACTTTGTTCAGTTTGTCTCGGTGACGGATAATGGAAGGAAGGGCAGGCAACTGGTCGACTTCATTTAAATAAACAAATAAAAATTAAGATAAACTCTCAGGAATAGATAAATAATAACAAAAAAATTGTAAAGTGGAGAAAGCGAGAGCGCGCGAATGCACTCAAGCAAACACAAACAGCACAGCACGATGCGTATTTTTTTTAAATTGACAAAATAAATCAAAAATAAATCAAAAATAAAAATAAGTGGAAAAGGCGAGAGTGCGGAGCACACAGGAGCAAAGACAAGCAGCGCAGCTTGATGCGTAGTAAAAAAAATAATAAATAGACAACTGGTCGACCTCATTAGAAATAAAACCCAAAAGATTAGATAGACAAACAAACAAACACATAAATGTGGAGAGAAGGGCAGTGCGCGCAGGAGCAAAGGTAAACAGCAGACAGACCTGAATCCTTATCTTTACAAGGTCGACCTCAGAACTTTGTTCAGTTTGTCTCGGTGACGGATAATGGAAGGAAGGGCAGGCAACTGGTCGACTTCATTTAAATAAACAAATAAAAAATAAGATAAACTCTCAGGAATAGATAAATAATAACAAAAAAATTGTAAAGTGGAGAAAGCGAGAGCGCGCGAATGCACTCAAGCAAACACAAACAGCACAGCACGATGCGTATTTTTTTTTAAATTGACAAAATAAATCAAAAATAAAAATAAGTGGAAAAGGCGAGAGTGCGCGAGCACACAGGAGCAAAGACAAGCAGCGCAGCTTGATGCGTAGTAAAAAAAATAATAAATAGACAACTGGTCGACCTCATTAGAAATAAAAACCCAAAAGATTAGATAGACAAACAAACAAACACATAAATGTGGAGAGAAGGGCAGTGCGCGCAGGAGCAAAGGTAAACAGCAGACAGACCTGAATCCTTATCTTTACAAGGTCGACCTCAGAACTTTGTTCAGTTTGTCTCGGTGACGGATAATGGAAGGAAGGGCAGGCAACTGGTCGACTTCATTTAAATAAACAAATAAAAAATAAGATAAACTCTCAGGAATAGATAAATAATAACAAAAAAATTGTAAAGTGGAGAAAGCGAGAGCGCGCGAATGCACTCAAGCAAACACAAACAGCACAGCACGATGCGTATTTTTTTTAAATTGACAAAATAAATAAAAAATAAATCAAAAATAAAAATAAGTGGAAAAGGCGAGAGTGCGCGAGCACACAGGAGCAAAGACAAGCAGCGCAGCTTGATGCGTAGTAAAAAAAATAATAAATAGACAACTGGTCGACCTCATTAGAAATAAAAACCCAAAAGATTAGATAGACAAACAAACAAACACATAAATGTGGAGAGAAGGGCAGTGCGCGCAGGAGCAAAGGTAAACAGCAGACAGACCTGAATCCTTATCTTTACAAGGTCGACCTCAGAACTTTGTTCAGTTTGTCTCGGTGACGGATAATGGAAGGAAGGGCAGGCAACTGGTCGACTTCATTTAAATAAACAAATAAAAATAAGATAAACTCTCAGGAATAGATAAATAATAACAAAAAAATTGTAAAGTGGAGAAAGCGAGAGCGCGCGAATGCACTCAAGCAAACACAAACAGCACAGCACGATGCGTATTTTTTTTAAATTGACAAAATAAATCAAAAATAAATCAAAAATAAAAATAAGTGGAAAAGGCGAGAGTGCGCGAGCACACAGGAGCAAAGACAAGCAGCGCAGCTTGATGCGTAGTAAAAAAAATAATAAATAGACAACTGGTCGACCTCATTAGAAATAAAAACCCAAAAGATTAGATAGACAAACAAACAAACACATAAATGTGGAGAGAAGGGCAGTGCGCGCAGGAGCAAAGGTAAACAGCAGACAGACCTGAATCCTTATCTTTAAAAGGTCGACCTCAGAACTTTGTTCAGTTTGTCTCGGTGACGGATAATGGAAGGAAGGGCAGGCAACTGGTCGACTTCATTTAAATAAACAAATAAAAATTAAGATAAACTCTCAGGAATAGATAAATAATAACAAAAAAATTGTAAAGTGGAGAAAGCGAGAGCGCGCGAATGCACTCAAGCAAACACAAACAGCACAGCACGATGCGTATTTTTTTTAAATTGACAAAATAAATCAAAAATAAATCAAAAATAAAAATAAGTGGAAAAGGCGAGAGTGCGGGAGCACAAAGGAGCAAAGACAAGCAGCGCAGCTTGATGCGTAGTAAAAAAAATAATAAATAGACAACTGGTCGACCTCATTAGAAATAAATACCCAAAAGATTAGATAGACAAACAAACAAACACATAAATGTGGAGAGAAGGGCAGTTCGCGCAGGAGCAAAGGTAAACAGCAGACAGACCTGAATCCTTATCTTTACAAGGTCGACCTCAGAACTTTGTTCAGTTTGTCTCGGTGACGGATAATGGAAGGAAGGGAAGGCAACTGGTCGACTTCATTTAAATAAACAAATAAAAAATAAGATAAACTCTCAGGAATAGATAAATAATAACAAAAAAATTGTAAAGTGGAGAAAGCGAGAGCGCGCGAATGCACTCAAGCAAACACAAACAGCACGACACGATGTGTATTTTTTTTTAAAATTGACAAAATAAATCAAAAATAAAAATAAGTGGAAAAGGCGAGAGTGCGCGAGCACACAGGAGCAAAGACAAGCAGCGCAGCTTGATGCGTAGTAAAAAAAATAATAAATAGACAACTGGTCGACCTCATTAGAAATAAAAACCCAAAAGATTAGATAGACAAACAAACAAACACATAAATGTGGAGAGAAGGGCAGTGCGCGCAGGAGCAAAGGTAAACAGCAGACAGACCTGAATCCTTATCTTTACAAGGTCGACCTCAGAACTTTGTTCAGTTTGTCTCGGTGACGGATAATGGAAGGAAGGGCAGGCAACTGGTCGACTTCATTTAAATAAACAAATAAAAAATAAGATAAACTCTCAGGAATAGATAAATAATAACAAAAAAATTGTAAAGTGGAGAAAGCGAGAGCGCGCGAATGCACTCAAGCAAACACAAACAGCACAGCACGATGCGTATTTTTTTTAAATTGACAAAATAAATCAAAAATAAATCAAAAATAAAAATAAGTGGAAAAGGCGAGAGTGCGCGAGCACACAGGAGCAAAGACAAGCAGCGCAGCTTGATGCGTAGTAAAAAAAATAATAAATAGACAACTGGTCGACCTCATTAGAAATAAAAACCCAAAAGATTAGATAGACAAACAAACAAACACATAAATGTGGAGAGAAGGGCAGTGCGCGCAGGAGCAAAGGTAAACAGCAGACAGACCTGAATCCTTATCTTTACAAGGTCGACCTCAGAACTTTGTTCAGTTTGTCTCGGTGACGGATAATGGAAGGAAGGGCAGGCAACTGGTCGACTTCATTTAAATAAACAAATAAAAAATAAGATAAACTCTCAGGAATAGATAAATAATAACAAAAAAATTGTAAAGTGGAGAAAGCGAGAGCGCGCGAATGCACTCAAGCAAACACAAACAGCACAGCACGATGCGTATTTTTTTTTAAATTGACAAAATAAATCAAAAATAAATCAAAAATAAAAATAAGTGGAAAAGGCGAGAGTGCGCGAGCACACAGGAGCAAAGACAAGCAGCGCAGCTTGATGCGTAGTAAAAAAAATAATAAATAGACAACTGGTCGACCTCATTAGAAATAAAAACCCAAAAGATTAGATAGACAAACAAACAAACACATAAATGTGGAGAGAAGGGCAGTGCGCGCAGGAGCAAAGGTAAACAGCAGACAGACCTGAATCCTTATCTTTACAAGGTCGACCTCAGAACTTTGTTCAGTTTGTCTCGGTGACGGATAATGGAAGGAAGGGCAGGCAACTGGTCGACTTCATTTAAATAAACAAATAAAAAATAAGATAAACTCTCAGGAATAGATAAATAATAACAAAAAAATTGTAAAGTGGAGAAAGCGAGAGCGCGCGAATGCACTCAAGCAAACACAAACAGCACAGCACGATGCGTATTTTTTTTTAAAATTGACAAAATAAATGAAAAATAAATCAAAAATAAAAATAAGTGGAAAAGGCGAGAGTGCGCGAGCACACAGGAGCAAAGACAAGCAGCGCAGCTTGATGCGTAGTAAAAAAAATAATAAATAGACAACTGGTCGACCTCATTAGAAATAAAAACCCAAAAGATTAGATAGACAAACAAACAAACACATAAATGTGGAGAGAAGGGCAGTGCGCGCAGGAGCAAAGGTAAACAGCAGACAGACCTGAATCCTTATCTTTAAAAGGTCGACCTCAGAACTTTGTTCAGTTTGTCTCGGTGACGGATAATGGAAGGAAGGGCAGGCAACTGGTCGACTTCATTTAAATAAACAAATAAAAATTAAGATAAACTCTCAGGAATAGATAAATAATAACAAAAAAATTGTAAAGTGGAGAAAGCGAGAGCGCGAATGCACTCAAGCAAACACAAACAGCACAGCACGATGCGTATTTTTTTTAAATTGACAAAATAAATCAAAAATAAATCAAAAATAAAAATAAGTGGAAAAGGCGAGAGTGCGGGAGCACAAAGGAGCAAAGACAAGCAGCGCAGCTTGATGCGTAGTAAAAAAAATAATAAATAGACAACTGGTCGACCTCATTAGAAATAAATACCCAAAAGATTAGATAGACAAACAAACAAACACATAAATGTGGAGAGAAGGGCAGTTCGCGCAGGAGCAAAGGTAAACAGCAGACAGACCTGAATCCTTATCTTTACAAGGTCGACCTCAGAACTTTGTTCAGTTTGTCTCGGTGACGGATAATGGAAGGAAGGGAAGGCAACTGGTCGACTTCATTTAAATAAACAAATAAAAATAAGATAAACTCTCAGGAATAGATAAATAATAACAAAAAATTTGTAAAGTGGAGAAAGCGAGAGCGCGCGAATGCACTCAAGCAAACACAAACAGCACAGCACGATGTGTATTTTTTTTTAAAATTGACAAAATAAATCAAAAATAAAAATAAGTGGAAAAGGCGAGAGTGCGCGAGCACACAGGAGCAAAGACAAGCAGCGCAGCTTGATGCGTAGTAAAAAAAATAATAAATAGACAACTGGTCGACCTCATTAGAAATAAAACCCAAAAGATTAGATAGACAAACAAACAAACACATAAATGTGGAGAGAAGGGCAGTGCGCGCAGGAGCAAAGGTAAACAGCAGACAGACCTGAATCCTTATCTTTACAAGGTCGACCTCAGAACTTTGTTCAGTTTGTCTCGGTGACGGATAATGGAAGGAAGGGCAGGCAACTGGTCGACTTCATTTAAATAAACAAATAAAAAATAAGATAAACTCTCAGGAATAGATAAATAATAACAAAAAAATTGTAAAGTGGAGAAAGCGAGAGCGCGCGAATGCACTCAAGCAAACACAAACAGCACGGCACGATGCGTATTTTTTTTAAATTGACAAAATAAATCAAAAATAAATCAAAAATAAAAATAAGTGGAAAAGGCGAGAGTGCGCGAGCACACAGGAGCAAAGACAAGCAGCGCAGCTTGATGCGTAGTAAAAAAAATAATAAATAGACAACTGGTCGACCTCATTAGAAATAAAAACCCAAAAGATTAGATAGACAAACAAACAAACACATAAATGTGGAGAGAAGGGCAGTGCGCGCAGGAGCAAAGGTAAACAGCAGACAGACCTGAATCCTTATCTTTACAAGGTCGACCTCAGAACTTTGTTCAGTTTGTCTCGGTGACGGATAATGGAAGGAAGGGCAGGCAACTGGTCGACTTCATTTAAATAAACAAATAAAAAATAAGATAAACTCTCAGGAATAGATAAATAATAACAAAAAAATTGTAAAGTGGAGAAAGCGAGAGCGCGCGAATGCACTCAAGCAAACACAAACAGCACAGCACGATGTATTTTTTTTAAATTGACAAAATAAATCAAAAATAAAAATAAGTGGAAAAGGCGAGAGTGCGCGAGCACACAGGAGCAAAGACAAGCAGCGCAGCTTGATGCGTAGTAAAAAAAATAATAAATAGACAACTGGTCGACCTCATTAGAAATAAAAACCCAAAAGATTAGATAGACAAACAAACAAACACATAAATGTGGAGAGAAGGGCAGTGCGCGCAGGAGCAAAGGTAAACAGCAGACAGACCTGAATCCTTATCTTTACAAGGTCGACCTCAGAACTTTGTTCAGTTTGTCTCGGTGACGGATAATGGAAGGAAGGGCAGGCAACTGGTCGACTTCATTTAAATAAACAAATAAAAAATAAGATAAACTCTCAGGAATAGATAAATAATAACAAAAAAATTGTAAAGTGGAGAAAGCGAGAGCGCGCGAATGCACTCAAGCAAACACAAACAGCACAGCACGATGCGTATTTTTTTTAAAATTGACAAAATAAATCAAAAATAAATCAAAAATAAAAATAAGTGGAAAAGGCGAGAGTGCGCGAGCACACAGGAGCAAAGACAAGCAGCGCAGCTTGATGCGTAGTAAAAAAAATAATAAATAGACAACTGGTCGACCTCATTAGAAATAAAAACCCAAAAGATTAGATAGACAAACAAACAAACACATAAATGTGGAGAGAAGGGCAGTGCGCGCAGGAGCAAAGGTAAACAGCAGACAGACCTGAATCCTTATCTTTACAAGGTCGACCTCAGAACTTTGTTCAGTTTGTCTCGGTGACGGATAATGGAAGGAAGGGCAGGCAACTGGTCGACTTCATTTAAATAAACAAATAAAAAATAAGATAAACTCTCAGGAATAGATAAATAATAACAAAAAAATTGTAAAGTGGAGAAAGCGAGAGCGCGAATGCACTCAAGCAAACACAAACAGCACAGCACGATGCGTATTTTTTTTAAATTGACAAAATAAATCAAAAATAAATCAAAAATAAAAATAAGTGGAAAAGGCGAGAGTGCGGGAGCACAAAGGAGCAAAGACAAGCAGCGCAGCTTGATGCGTAGTAAAAAAAATAATAAATAGACAACTGGTCGACCTCATTAGAAATAAAAACCCAAAAGATTAGATAGACAAACAAACAAACACATAAATGTGGAGAGAAGGGCAGTTCGCGCAGGAGCAAAGGTAAACAGCAGACAGACCTGAATCCTTATCTTTACAAGGTCGACCTCAGAACTTTGTTCAGTTTGTCTCGGTGACGGATAATGGAAGGAAGGGCAGGCAACTGGTCGACTTCATTTAAATAAACAAATAAAAAATAAGATAAACTCTCAGGAATAGATAAATAATAACAAAAAATTGTAAAGTGGAGAAAGCGAGAGCGCGCGAATGCACTCAAGCAAACACAAACAGCACAGCACGATGCGTATTTTTTTTTAAAATTGACAAAATAAATCAAAAATAAATCAAAAATAAAAATAAGTGGAAAAGGCGAGAGTGTGCGAGCACACAGGAGCAAAGACAAGCAGCGCAGCTTGATGCGTAGTAAAAAAAATAATAAATAGACAACTGGTCGACCTCATTAGAAATAAAAACCCAAAAGATTAGATAGACAAACAAACAAACACATAAATGTGGAGAGAAGGGCAGTGCGCGCAGGAGCAAAGGTAAACAGCAGACAGACCTGAATCCTTATCTTTACAAGGTCGACCTCAGAACTTTGTTCAGTTTGTCTCGGTGACGGATAATGGAAGGAAGGGCAGGCAACTGGTCGACTTCATTTAAATAAACAAATAAAAAATAAGATAAACTCTCAGGAATAGATAAATAATAACAAAAAAATTGTAAAGTGGAGAAAGCGAGAGCGCGCGAATGCACTCAAGCAAACACAAACAGCACAGCACGATGCGTATTTTTTTTTAAATTGACAAAATAAATCAAAAATAAATCAAAAATAAAAATAAGTGGAAAAGGCGAGAGTGCGCGAGCACACAGGAGCAAAGACAAGCAGCGCAGCTTGATGCGTAGTAAAAAAAATAATAAATAGAAATCTGGTCGACCTCATTAGAAATAAAAACCCAAAAGATTAGATAGACAAACAAACAAACACATAAATGTGGAGAGAAGGGAAGTGCGCGCAGGAGCAAAGGTAAACAGCAGACAGACCTGAATCCTTATCTTTACAAGGTCGACCTCAGAACTTTGTTCAGTTTGTCTCGGTGACGGATAATGGAAGGAAGGGCAGGCAACTGGTTGACTTCATTTAAATAAACAAATAAAAAATAAGATAAACTCTCAGGAATAGATAAATAATAACAAAAAAATTGTAAAGTGGAGAAAGCGAGAGCGCGCGAATGCACTCAAGCAAACACAAACAGCACAGCACGATGCGTATTTTTTTTTAGAATTGACAAAATAAATGAAAAATAAATCAAAAATAAAAATAAGTGGAAAAGGCGAGAGTGCGCGAGCACACAGGAGCAAAGACAAGCAGCGCAGCTTGATGCGTAGTAAAAAAAATAATAAATAGACAACTGGTCGACCTCATTAGAAATAAAAACCCAAAAGATTAGATAGACAAACAAACAAACACATAAATGTGGAGAGAAGGGCAGTGCGCGCAGGAGCAAAGGTAAACAGCAGACAGACCTGAATCCTTATCTTTACAAGGTCGACCTCAGAACTTTGTTCAGTTTGTCTCGGTGACGGATAATGGAAGGAAGGGCAGGCAACTGGTCGACTTCATTTAAATAAACAAATAAAAATTAAGATAAACTCTCAGGAATAGATAAATAATAACAAAAAAATTGTAAAGTGGAGAAAGCGAGAGCGCGAATGCACTCAAGCAAACACAAACAGCACAGCACGATGCGTATTTTTTTTAAATTGACAAAATAAATCAAAAATAAATCAAAAATAAAAATAAGTGGAAAAGGCGAGAGTGCGCGAGCACACAGGAGCAAAGACAAGCAGCGCAGCTTGATGCGTAGTAAAAAAAATAATAAATAGACACTGGTCGACCTCATTAGAAATAAAACCCAAAAGATTAGATAGACAAACAAACAAACACATAAATGTGGAGAGAAGGGCAGTGCGCGCAGGAGCAAAGGTAAACAGCAGACAGACCTGAATCCTTATCTTTACAAGGTCGACCTCAGAACTTTGTTCAGTTTGTCTCGGTGACGGATAATGGAAGGAAGGGCAGGCAACTGGTCGACTTCATTTAAATAAACAAATAAAAATATAAGATAAACTCTCAGGAATAGATAAATAATAACAAAAAAATTGTAAAGTGGAGAAAGCGAGAGCGCGCGAATGCACTCAAGCAAACACAAACAGCACAGCACGATGCGTATTTTTTTTTTTAAATTGACAAAATAAATCAAAAATAAAAATAAGTGGAAAAGGCGAGAGTGCGCGAGCACACAGGAGCAAAGACAAGCAGCGCAGCTTGATGCGTAGTAAAAAAAATAATAAATAGACAACTGGTCGACCTCATTAGAAATAAAAACCCAAAAGATTAGATAGACAAACAAACAAACACATAAATGTGGAGAGAAGGGCAGTGCGCGCAGGAGCAAAGGTAAACAGCAGACAGACCTGAATCCTTATCTTTACAAGGTCGACCTCAGAACTTTGTTCAGTTTGTCTCGGTGACGGATAATGGAAGGAAGGGCAGGCAACTGGTCGACTTCATTTAAATAAACAAATAAAAAATAAGATAAACTCTCAGGAATAGATAAATAATAACAAAAAAATTGTAAAGTGGAGAAAGCGAGAGCGCGCGAATGCACTCAAGCAAACACAAACAGCACAGCACGATGCGTATTTTTTTTAAAATTGACAAAATAAATCAAAAATAAATCAAAAATAAAAATAAGTGGAAAAGGCGAGAGTGCGCGAGCACACAGGAGCAAAGACAAGCAGCGCAGCTTGATGCGTAGTAAAAAAAATAATAAATAGACAACTGGTCGACCTCATTAGAAATAAAAACCCAAAAGATTAGATAGACAAACAAACAAACACATAAATGTGGAGAGAAGGGCAGTGCGCGCAGGAGCAAAGGTAAACAGCAGACAGACCTGAATCCTTATCTTTACAAGGTCGACCTCAGAACTTTGTTCAGTTTGTCTCGGTGACGGATAATGGAAGGAAGGGCAGGCAACTGGTCGACTTCATTTAAATAAACAAATAAAAAATAAGATAAACTCTCAGGAATAGATAAATAATAACAAAAAAATTGTAAAGTGGAGAAAGCGAGAGCGCGCGAATGCACTCAAGCAAACACAAACAGCACGGCACGATGCGTATTTTTTTTAAATTGACAAAATAAATCAAAAATAAACAAAAATAAAAATAAGTGGAAAAGGCGAGAGTGCGCGAGCACACAGGAGCAAAGACAAGCAGCGCAGCTTGATGCGTAGTAAAAAAAATAATAAATAGACAACTGGTCGACCTCATTAGAAATAAAAACCCAAAAGATTAGATAGACAAACAAACAAACACATAAATGTGGAGAGAAGGGCAGTGCGCGCAGGAGCAAAGGTAAACAGCAGACAGACCTGAATCCTTATCTTTACAAGGTCGACCTCAGAACTTTGTTCAGTTTGTCTCGGTGACGGATAATGGAAGGAAGGGCAGGCAACTGGTCGACTTCATTTAAATAAACAAATAAAAAATAAGATAAACTCTCAGGAATAGATAAATAATAACAAAAAAATTGTAAAGTGGAGAAAGCGAGAGCGCGCGAATGCACTCAAGCAAACACAAACAGCACAGCACGATGCGTATTTTTTTTTAAATTGACAAAATAAATCAAAAATAAATCAAAAATAAAAATAAGTGGAAAAGGCGAGAGTGCGCGAGCACACAGGAGCAAAGACAAGCAGCGCAGCTTGATGCGTAGTAAAAAAAATAATAAATAGACAACTGGTCGACCTCATTAGAAATAAAAACCCAAAAGATTAGATAGACAAACAAACAAACACATAAATGTGGAGAGAAGGGCAGTGCGCGCAGGAGCAAAGGTAAACAGCAGACAGACCTGAATCCTTATCTTTACAAGGTCGACCTCAGAACTTTGTTCAGTTTGTCTCGGTGACGGATAATGGAAGGAAGGGCAGGCAACTGGTCGACTTCATTTAAATAAACAAATAAAAAATAAGATAAACTCTCAGGAATAGATAAATAATAACAAAAAAATTGTAAAGTGGAGAAAGCGAGAGCGCGCGAATGCACTCAAGCAAACACAAACAGCACAGCACGATGCGTATTTTTTTTAAATTGACAAAATAAATCAAAAATAAATCAAAAATAAAAATAAGTGGAAAAGGCGAGAGTGCGCGAGCACACAGGAGCAAAGACAAGCAGCGCAGCTTGATGCGTAGTAAAAAAAATAATAAATAGACAACTGGTCGACCTCATTAGAAATAAAAACCCAAAAGATTAGATAGACAAACAAACAAACACATAAATGTGGAGAGAAGGGCAGTGCGCGCAGGAGCAAAGGTAAACAGCAGACAGACCTGAATCCTTATCTTTACAAGGTCGACCTCAGAACTTTGTTCAGTTTGTCTCGGTGACGGATAATGGAAGGAAGGGCAGGCAACTGGTCGACTTCATTTAAATAAACAAATAAAAATAAGATAAACTCTCAGGAATAGATAAATAATAACAAAAAAATTGTAAAGTGGAGAAAGCGAGAGCGCGCGAATGCACTCAAGCAAACACAAACAGCACAGCACGATGCGTATTTTTTTTAAATTGACAAAATAAATCAAAAATAAATCAAAAATAAAAATAAGTGGAAAAGGCGAGAGTGCGCGAGCACACAGGAGCAAAGACAAGCAGCGCAGCTTGATGCGTAGTAAAAAAAATAATAAATAGACAACTGGTCGACCTCATTAGAAATAAAAACCCAAAAGATTAGATAGACAAACAAACAAACACATAAATGTGGAGAGAAGGGCAGTGCGCGCAGGAGCAAAGGTAAACAGCAGACAGACCTGAATCCTTATCTTTACAAGGTCGACCTCAGAACTTTGTTCAGTTTGTCTCGGTGACGGATAATGGAAGGAAGGGCAGGCAACTGGTCGACTTCATTTAAATAAACAAATAAAAAATAAGATAAACTCTCAGGAATAGATAAATAATAACAAAAAAATTGTAAAGTGGAGAAAGCGAGAGCGCGCGAATGCACTCAAGCAAACACAAACAGCACAGCACGATGCGTATTTTTTTTAAATTGACAAAATAAATCAAAAATAAATCAAAAATAAAAATAAGTGGAAAAGGCGAGAGTGCGAGCACACAGGAGCAAAGACAAGCAGCGCAGCTTGATGCGTAGTAAAAAAAATAATAAATAGACAACTGGTCGACCTCATTAGAAATAAAAACCCAAAAGATTAGATAGACAAACAAACAAACACATAAATGTGGAGAGAAGGGCAGTGCGCGCAGGAGCAAAGGTAAACAGCAGACAGACCTGAATCCTTATCTTTACAAGGTCGACCTCAGAACTTTGTTCAGTTTGTCTCGGTGACGGATAATGGAAGGAAGGGCAGGCAACTGGTCGACTTCATTTAAATAAACAAATAAAAAATAAGATAAACTCTCAGGAATAGATAAATAATAACAAAAAAATTGTAAAGTGGAGAAAGCGAGAGCGCGCGAATGCACTCAAGCAAACACAAACAGCACAGCACGATGCGTATTTTTTTTTAAAATTGACAAATAAATCAAAAATAAATCAAAAATAAAAATAAGTGGAAAAGGCGAGAGTGCGCGAGCACACAGGAGCAAAGACAAGCAGCGCAGCTTGATGCGTAGTAAAAAAAATAATAAATAGACAACTGGTCGACCTCATTAGAAATAAAAAA
>NW_025958389.1:0-33513 GCF_023159225.1 Perognathus longimembris pacificus | reverse complement strand
TCCACTTATTTTATTTTTTGATTTATTTTGTCAATTTAAAAAAAAAAAAAGCATCGTGCTGTGCTATTTGTGTTTGCTTGAGTGCATTCGCGCGCTCTCGCTTTCTCCACTTTACAATTTTTTTGTTATTATTTTTCTATTCCTGAGAGTTTATCTTATTTTTTATTTGTTTATTTAAATGAAGTCGACCAGTTGCCTGAACTTCCTTCCATTATCCGTCACCGAGACAAACTGAACAAAGTTCTGAAGTCGACCTTGTAAAGATAATGATTCAGGTCTGTCTGCTGTTTACCTTTGCTCCTGCACGCACTGCCCTTCTCTCCACATTTATGTGTTTGTTTGTTTGTCTATCTTAACTTTTGGGTTTTTATTTCTAATGAGGTCGACCAGTTGTCTATTTATTATTTTTTTTACTACGCATCAAGCTGCGCTGCTTGTCTTTGCTCCTGTGTGCTCGCGCACTCTCGCCTTTTCCACTTATTTTAATTTTTGATTTATTTTCTCAATTTTAAAAAAAAAAAGCATCGTGCTGTGCTATTTGTGTTTGCTTGAGTGCATTCGCGCGCTCTCGCTTTCTCCACTTTACAATTTTTTTGTTATTATTTATCTATTCCTGAGAGTTTATCTTATTTTTTATTTGTTTATTTAAATGAAGTCGACCAGTTGCCTGCCCTTCCTTCCATTATCCGTCACCGAGACACACTGAACAAAGTTCTGAGGTCGACCTTGTAAAGATAAGGATTCAGGTCTGTCTGCTGTTTACCTTTTCTCCTGCGCGCACTGCCCTTCTCTCCACATTTATGTGTTTGTTTGTTTGTCTATCTAATCTTTTGGGTTTTTATTTCTAATGAGGTCGACCAGTTGTCTATTTATTATTTTTTTTACTACGCATCAAGCTGCGCTGCTTGTCTTTGCTCCTGTGTGCTCGCGCACTCTCGCCTTTTCCACTTATTTTAATTTTTGATTTATTTTGTCAATTTAAAAAAAAAAAAAGCATCGTGCTGTGCTATTTGTGTTTGCTTGAGTGCATTCGCGCGCTCTCGCTTTCTCCACTTTACAATTTTTTTGTTATTATTTATCTATTCCTGAGAGTTTATCTTATTTTTTATTTGTTTATTTAAATGAAGTCGACCAGTTGCCTGACCTTCCTTCCATTATCCGTCACCGAGACAAACTGAACAAAGTTCTGAAGTCGACCTTGTAAAGATAAGGATTCAGGTCTGTCTGCTGTTTACCTTTGCTCCTGCACGCACTGCCCTTCTCTACACATTTATGTGTTTGTTTGTTTGTCTATCTTATCTTTTGGGTTTTTATTTCTAATGAGGTCGACCAGTTGTCTATTTATTTTTTTTTTTACTACGCATCAAGCTGCGCTGCTTGTCTTTGCTCCTGTGTGCTCGCGCACTCTCGCCTTTTCCACTTATTTTTATTTTTGATTTATTTTTGATTTATTTTGTCAATTTTAAAAAAATACGCATCGTGCTGTGCTGTTTGTGTTTGCTTGAGTGCATTCGCGCGCTCTCGCTTTCTCCACTTTACAATTTTTTTGTTATTATTTATCTATTCCTTAGAGTTTATCTTATTTTTTATTTGTTTATTTAAATGAAGTCGACCAGTTGCCTGCCCTTCCTTCCATTATCCGTCACCGAGACACACTGAACAAAGTTCTGAGGTCGACCTTGTAAAGATAAGGATTCAGGTCTGTCTGCTGTTTACCTTTGCTCCTGCGCACACTGCCCTTCTCTCCACATTTATGTGTTTGTTTGTTTGTCTATCTAATCTTTTGGGTTTTTATTTCTAATCAGGTCGTCCAGTTGTCTTTTATTATTTTTTTTACTAGGCATCAAGCTGCGCTGCTTGTCTTTGCTCCTGTGTGCTCGCGCACTCTCGCCTTTTCCACTTATTTTTATTTTTGATTTATTTTTGATTTATTTTGTCAATTTAAAAAAAAATACGCATCGTGCTGTGCTGTTTGTTTTTGCTTGAGTGCATTCGCGCGCTCTCGCTTTCTCCACTTTACAATTTTTTTGTTATTATTTATCTATTCCTGAGAGTTTATCTTATTTTTTATTTGTTTATTTAAATGAAGTCGACCAGTTGCCTGCCCTTCCTTCCATTATCCGTCACCGAGACAAACTGAACAAAGTTCTGAGGTCGACCTTGTAAAGATAAGGATTCAGGTCTGTCTGCTGTTTACCTTTGCTCCTGCGCGCACTGCCCTTCTCTCCACATTTATGTGTTTGTTTGTTTGTCTATCTAATCTTTTGGGTTTTTATTTCTAATGAAGTCGACCAGTTGTCTATTTATTATTTTTTTTACTACGCATCAAGCTGCGCTGCTTGTCTTTGCTCCTGTGTGCTCGCGCACTCTCGCCTTTTCCACTTATTTTTATTTTTGATTTATTTTTTATGTATTTTGTCAATTTTAAAAAAAATACGCATCGTGCTGTGCTCTTTGTGTTTGCTTGAGTGCATTCGCGCGCTCTCGCTTTCTCCACTTTACAATTTTTTTGTTATTATTTATCTATTCCTGAGAGTTTATCTTATTTTTTATTTGTTTATTTAAATGAAGTCGACCAGTTGCCTGCCCTTCCTTCCATTATCCGTCACCGAGACAAACTGAACAAAGTTCTGAGTTCGACCTTGTAAATATAAGGATTCAGGTCTGTCTGCTGTTTACCTTTGCTCCTGCGCGCACTGCCCTTCTCTCCACATTTATGTGTTTGTTTGTTTGTCTATCTATTCTTTTGGGATTTATTTCTAATGAGGTCGACCAGTTGTCTATGTATTATTTTTTTTACTATGCATCAAGCTGCGCTGCTTGTCTTTGCTCCTGTGTGCTCGCGCACTCTCGCCTTTTCCACTTATTTTTATTTTTGATTTATTTATGATTTATTTTGTCAATTTAAAAAAAATACGCATCGTGCTGTGCTGTTTGTGTTTGCTTGAGTGCATTCGCGCGCTCTCGCTTTCTCCACTTTACAATTTTTTTGTTATTATTTATCTATTCCTGAGAGTTTATCTTATTTTTTATTTGTTTATTTAAATGAAGTCGACCAGTTGCCTGCCCTTCCTTCCATTATCCGTCATCGAGACAAACTGAACAAAGTTCTGAGGTCGACCTTGTAAAGATAAGGATTCAGGTCTGTCTTCTGTTTACCTTTGCTCCTGCGCGCACTGCCCTTCTCTCCACATTTATGTGTTTGTTTGTTTGTCTATCTAATCTTTTGGGTTTTTATTTCTAATGAGGTCGACCAGTTGTCTATTTATTATTTTTTTTACTACGCATCAAGCTGCGCTGCTTGTCTTTGCTCCTGTGTGCTCGCGCACTCTCGCCTTTTCCACTTATTTTTATTTTTGATTTATTTTTGATTTATTTTGTCAATTTAAAAAAAAATACGCATCGTGCTGTGCTGTTTGTGTTTGCTTGAGTGCATTCGCGCGCTCCCGCTTTCTGCATTTTACAATTTTTTGTTATTATTTATCTATTCCTGAGAGTTTATCTTATTTTTTATTTGTTTATTTAAATGAAGTCGACCAGTTGCCTGCCCTTCCTTCCATTATCCGTCACCGAGACCAACTGAACAAAGTTCTGAGGTCGACCTTGTAAAGATAAGGATTCAGGTCTGTCTGCTGTTTACCTTTTCTCCTGCGCGCACTGCCCTTCTCTCCACATTTATGTGTTTGTTTGTTTGTCTATCTAATCTTTTGGGTTTTTATTTCTAATGAGGTCGACCAGTTGTCTGTTTATTATTTTTTTTACTACGCATCAAGCTGCGCTGCTTGTCTTTGCTCCTTTGTGCTCGCGCACTCTCGCCTTTTCCACTTATTTTTATTTTTGATTTATTTTGTCAATTAAAAAAAAATACGCATCGTGCTGTGCTGTTTGTGTTTGCTTGAGTGCATTCGCGCGCTCCCGCTTTCTGCATTTTACAATTTTTTGTTATTATTTATCTATTCCTGAGAGTTTATCTTATTTTTTATTTGTTTATTTAAATGAAGTTGACCAGTTGCCTGCCCTTCCTTCCATTATCCGTCACCGAGACAAACTGAACAAAGTTCTGAGGTCGACCTTGTAAAGATAAGGATTCAGGTCTGTCTGCTGTTTACCTTTTCTCCTGCGCGCACTGCCCTTCTCTCCACATTTATGTGTTTGTTTGTTTGTCTATCTAATCTTTTGGGTTTTTATTTCTAATGAGGTCGACCAGTTGTCTGTTTATTATTTTTTTTACTACGCATCAAGCTGCGCTGCTTGTCTTTGCTCCTGTGTGCTCGCGCACTCTCGCCTTTTCCACTTATTTTTATTTTTGATTTATTTTTGATTTATTTTGTCAATTTTAAAAAAAATACGCAACGTGCTGTGCTGTTTGTGTTTGCTTGAGTGCATTCTCGCGCTCTCGCTTTCTCCACTTTACAATTTTTTTGTTATTATTTATCTATTCCTGAGAGTTTATCTTATTTTATATTTGTTTATTTAAATGAAGTCGACCAGTTGCCTGACCTTCCTTCCATTATCCGTCACCGAGACAAACTGAACAAAGTTCTGAAGTCGACCTTGTAAAGATAATGATTCAGGTCTGTCTGCTGTTTACCTTTGCTCCTGCACGCACTGCCCTTCTCTCCACATTTATGTGTTTGTTTGTTTGTCTATCTTAACTTTTGGTTTTTTATTTCTAATGAGGTCGACCAGTTGTCTATTTATTATTTTTTTTACTACGCATCAAGCTGCGCTGCTTGTCTTTGCTCCTGTGTGCTCGCGCACTCTCGCCTTTTCCACTTATTTTTATTTTTGATTTATTTTTGATTTATTTTGTCAATTTAAAAAAAATACACATCGTGCTGTGCTGTTTGTGTTTGCTTGAGTGCATTCGCGCGCTCTCGCTTTCTCCACTTTACAATTTTTTTGTTATTATTTATCTATTCCTGAGAGTTTATCTTATTTTTTATTTGTTTATTTAAATGAAGTCGACCAGTTGCCTGCCCTTCTTTCCATTATCCGTCACCGAGACACACTGAACAAAGTTCTGAGGTCGACCTTGTAAAGATAAGGATTCAGGTCTGTCTGCTGTTTACCTTTTCTCCTGCGCGCACTGCTCTTCTCTCCACATTTATGTGTTTGTTTGTTTGTCTATCTAATCTTTTGGGTTTTTATTTCTAATGAGGTCGACCAGTTGTCTATTTATTATTTTTTTTACTACGCATCAAGCTGCGCTGCTTGTCTTTGCTCCTGTGTGCTCGCGCACTCTCGCCTTTTCCACTTATTTTAATTTTTGATTTATTTTGTCAATTTAAAAAAAAAAGCATCGTGCTGTGCTATTTGTGTTTGCTTGAGTGCATTCGCGCGCTCTCGCTTTCTCCACTTTACAATTTTTTTGTTATTATTTATCTATTCCTGAGAGTTTATCTTATTTTTTATTTGTTTATTTAAATGAAGTCGACCAGTTGCCTGACCTTCCTTCCATTATCCGTCACCGAGACAAACTGAACAAAGTTCTGAAGTCGACCTTGTAAAGATAAGGATTCAGGTCTGTCTGCTGTTTACCTTTGCTCCTGCACGCACTGCCCTTCTCTACACATTTATGTGTTTGTTTGTTTGTCTATCTTATCTTTTGGGTTTTTATTTCTAATGAGGTCGACCAGTTGTCTATTTATTATTTTTTTTACTACGCATCAAGCTGCGCTGCTTGTCTTTGATCCTATGTGCTCGCGCACTCTCGCCTTTTCCACTTATTTTTATTTTTGATTTATTTTTTATGTATTTTGTCAATTTTAAAAAAAATACGCATCGTGCTGTGCTCTTTGTGTTTGCTTGAGTGCATTCGCGCGCTCTCGCTTTCTCAACTTTACAATTTTTTTGTTATTATTTATCTATTCCTGAGAGTTTATCTTATTTTTTATTTGTTTATTTAAATGAAGTCGACCAGTTGCCTGCCCTTCCTTCCATTATCCGTCACCGAGACAAACTGAACAAAGTTCTGAGTTCGACCTTGTAAATATAAGGATTCAGGTCTGTCTGCTGTTTACCTTTGCTCCTGCGCGCACTGCCCTTCTCTCCACATTTATGTGTTTGTTTGTTTGTCTATCTATTCTTTTGGGATTTATTTCTAATGAGGTCGACCAGTTGTCTATGTATTATTTTTTTTACTATGCATCAAACTGCGCTGCTTGTCTTTGCTCCTGTGTGCTCGCGCACTCTCGCCTTTTCCACTTATTTTTATTTTTGATTTATTTATGATTTATTTTGTCAATTTAAAAAAAATACGCATCGTGCTGTGCTGTTTGTGTTTGCTTGAGTGCATTCGCGCGCTCTCGCTTTCTCCACTTTACAATTTTTTTGTTATTATTTATCTATTCCTGAGAGTTTATCTTATTTTTTATTTGTTTATTTAAATGAAGTCGACCAGTTGCCTGCCCTTCCTTCCATTATCCGTCACCGAGACAAACTGAACAAAGTTCTGAGGTCGACCTTGTAAAGATAAGGATTCAGGTCTGTCTTCTGTTTACCTTTGCTCCTGCGCGCACTGCCCTTCTCTCCACATTTATGTGTTTGTTTGTTTGTCTATCTAATCTTTTGGGTTTTTATTTCTAATGAGGTCGACCAGTTGTCTATTTATTATTTTTTTTACTAAGCATCAAGCTGCGCTGCTTGTCTTTACTCCTGTGTGCTCGCGCACTCTCGACTTTTCCACTTATTTTTATTTTTGATTTATTTTTGATTTATTTTGTCAATTTAAAAAAAAATACGCATCGTGCTGTGCTGTTTGTGTTTGCTTGAGTGCATTCGCGCGCTCTCGCTTTCTGCACTTTACAATTTTTTTGTTATTATTTATCTATTCCTGAGAGTTTATCTTATTTTTTATTTGTTTATTTAAATGAAGTCGACCAGTTGCCTGCCCTTCCTTCCATTATCCGTCACCGAGACAAACTGAACAAAGTTCTGAGGTCGACCTTGTAAAGTTAAGGATTCAAGTCTGTCTGCTGTTTACCTTTGCTCCTGCGCGCACTGCCCTTCTCTCCACATTTATGTGTTTGTTTGTTTGTCTATCTAATCTTTTGGGTTTTTATTTCTAATGAGGTCGACCAGTCGTCTATTTATTATTTTTTTTACTACGCATCAAGCTGCGCTGCTTGTCTTTGCTCCTCTGTGCTCGCGCACTCTCGCCTTTTCCACTTATTTTTATTTTTGATTTATTTTTGATTTATTTTGTCAATTTTAAAAAAAAATACGCATCGTGCTGTGCTGTTTGTGTTTGCTTGAGTGCATTCGCGCGCTCTCGCTTTCTCCACTTTACAATTTTTTTGTTATAATTTATCTATTCCTGAGAGTTTATCTTATTTTTTATTTGTTTATTTAAATGAAGTCGACCAGTTGCCTGCCCTTCCTTCCATTATCCGTCACCGAGACAAACTGAACAAAGTTCTGAGGTCGACCTTGTAAAGATAAGGATTCAGGTCTGTTTGCTGTTTACCTTTGCTCCTGCCCGCACTGCCCTTCTCTCCACTTTTATGTGTTTGTTTGTTTGTCTATCTTATCTTTTGGGTTTTTATTAATAATGAGGTCGACCAGTTGTCTATTTATTATTTTTTTTACTACGCATCAAGCTGCGCTGCTTGTCTTTGCTCCTGTGTGCTCGCGCACTCTCGCCTTTTCCACTTATTTTTATTTTTGATTTATTTTTGATTTATTTTGTCAATTTAAAAAAAAATACGCATCGTGCTGTGCTGTTTGTGTTTGCTTGAGTGCATTCGCGCGCTCCCGCTTTCTGCATTTTACAATTTTTTGTTATTATTTATCTATTCCTGAGAGTTTATCTTATTTTTTATTTGTTTATTTAAATGAAGTTGACCAGTTGCCTGCCCTTCCTTCCATTATCCGTCACCGAGACAAACTGAACAAAGTTCTGAGGTCGACCTTGTAAAGATAAGGATTCAGGTCTTTCTGCTGTTTACCATTGCTCCTTCGCTCACTGCCCTTCTCTCCACATTTATGTGTTTGTTTGTTTGTCTATCTAATCTTTTGGGTTTTTATTTCTAATGAGGTCGACCAGTTGTCTATTTATTATTTTTTTTACTACGCATCAAGCTGCGCTGCTTGTCTTTGCTCCTGTGTGCTCGCGCACTCTCGCCTTTTCCACTTATTTTTATTTTTGATTTATTTTTGATTTATTTTGTCAATTTAAAAAAAAAATACGCATCGTGCTGTGCTGTTTGTGTTTGCTTGAGTGCATTAGCGCGCTCTCGCTTTCTCCTCTTTACAATTTTTTTGTTATTATTTATCTATTCCTGAGAGTTTATCTTATTTTTAATTTGTTTATTTAAATGAAGTCGACCAGTTGCCTGCCCTTCCTTCCATTATCCGTCACCGAGACAAACTGAACAAAGTTCTGAGGTCGACCTTGTAAAGAAAAGGATTCAGGTCTGTCTGCTGTTTACCTTTGCTCCTGCGCACACTGCCCTTCTCTCCACATTTATGTGTTTGTTTGTTTGTCTATCTAATCTTTTGGGTTTTTATTTCTAATGAGGTCGACCAGTTGTCTATTTATTATTTTTTTTACTACGCATCAAGCTGCACTGCTTGTCTTTGCTCCTGTGTGCTCGCGCAGTCTCGACTTTTCCACTTATTTTTATTTTTGATTTATTTTGTCAATTAAAAAAAAATACGCATCGTGCTGTGCTGTTTGTGTTTGCTTGAGTGCATTCGCGCGCTCTCGCTTTCTCCACTTTACAATTTTTTTGTTATTATTTATCTATTCCTGAGAGTTTATCTTATTTTTTATTTGTTTATTTAAATGAAGTCGACCAGTTGCCTGCCCTTCCTTCCATTATCCGTCACCGAGACAAACTGAACAAAGTTCTGAGGTCGACCTTGTAAAGATAAGGATTCAGGTCTGTTTGCTGTTTACCTTTGCTCCTGCCCGCACTGCCCTTCTCTCCACTTTTATGTGTTTGTTTGTTTGTCTATCTTATCTTTTGGGTTTTTATTAATAATGAGGTCGACCAGTTGTCTATTTATTATTTTTTTTACTATGCATCAAGCTGCGCTGCTTGTCTTTGCTCCTGTGTGCTCGCGCACTCTCGCCTTTTCCACTTATTTTTATTTTTGATTTATTTTTGATTTATTTTGTCAATTTTAAAAAAAATACGCATCCTGCTGTGCTGTTTGTGTTTGCTTGAGTGCATTTTCGCGCTCTCGCTTTCTCCACTTTACAATTTTTTTGTTATTATTTATCTATTCCTGAGAGATTATCTTATTTTTTATTTGTTTATTTAAATGAAGTCGACAAGTTGCCTGACCTTCCTTCCATTATCCGTCACTGAGACAAACTGAACAAAGTTCTGAGGTCGAGCTTATAAAGATAAGGATTCAGGTCTGTCTGCTGTTTACATTTGCTCCTGCGCGCACTGCCTTTCTCTCCACATTTATGTGTTTGTTTGTTTGTCTATCTAATCTTTTCGTTTTATTAATAATGAGGTCGTCCAGTTGTCTATTTATTATTTTTTTTACTACGCATCAAGCTTCGCTGCTTGTCTTTGCTCCTGTGTGCTCGCGCACTCTCGCCTTTTCCACTTATTTTTATTTTTGATTTATTTTTGATTTATTTTGTCAATTAAAAAAAATACGCATCGTGCTGTGCTGTTTGTGTTTGCTTGAGTGCATTCGCGCGCTCTCGCTTTCTCCACTTTACAATTTTTTTGTTATTATTTATCTATTCCTGAGAGTTTATCTTATTTTTTATTTGTTTATTTAAATGAAGTCGACCAGTTGCCTGCCCTTCCTTCCATTATCCGTCACCGAGACAAACTGAACAAAGTTCTGAGGTCGACCTTGTAAAGATAAGGATTCAGGTCTGTCTGCTGTTTACCTTTGCTCCTGCCTGCACTGCCTTTCTCTCCACATTTATGTGTTTGTTTGTTTGTCTATCTAATCTTTTGGGTTTTTATTTCTAATGAGGTCGACCAGTTGTCTATTTATTATTTTTTTAATACGCATCAAGCTGCGCTGCTTGTCTTTGCTCCTGTGGGCTCGCGCACTCTCGCCTTTTCCACTTATTTTTATTTTTGATTTATTTTTGATTTATTTTGTCAATTTAAAAAAAAATACGCATCGTGCTGTGCTGTTTGTGTTTGCTTGAGTGCATTCGCGCGCTCTCGCTTTCTCCACTTTACAATTTTTTTTGTTATTATTTATCTATTCCTGAGAGTTTATCTTATTTTTTATTTGTTTATTTAAATGAAGTCGACCAGTTGCCTGCCCTTCCTTCCATTATCCGTCACCGAGACAAACTGAACAAAGTTCTGAGGTCGACCTTGTAAAGATAAGGATTCAGGTCTGTCTGCTGTTTACCTTTGCTCCTGCGCGCACTGCCCTTCTCTCCACATTTATGTGTTTGTTTGTTTGTCTATCTAATCTTTTGGGTTTTTATTTCTAATGAGGTCGACCAGTTGTCTATTTATTATTTTTTTTACTACGCATCAAGCTGCGCTGCTTGTCTTTGCTCCTGTGTGCTCGCGCAGTCTCGCCTTTTCCACTTATTTTTATTTTTGATTTATTTTTGATTTATTTTGTCAATTTAAAAAAAATACGCATCTTGCTGTGCTGTTTGTGTTTGCTTGAGTGCATTCGCGCGCTCTCGCTTTCTCCACTTTACAATTTTTTTGTTATTATTTATCTATTTCTGAGAGTTTATCTTATTTTTTTTTGTTTATTTAAATGAAGTCGACCAGTTGCCTGCCCTTCCTTCCATTATCCGTCACCGAGACAAACTGAACAAAGTTCTGAGGTCGACCTTGTAAAGATAAGGATTCAGGTCTGTCTGCTGTTTACCTTTGCTCCTGCGCGCACTGCCCTTCTCTCCACATTTATGTGTTTGTTTGTTTGTCTATCTAATCTTTTGGGTTTTTATTTCTAATGAGGTCGACCAGTTGTCTATTTATTATTTTTTTTACTACGCATCAAGCTGCGCTGCTTGTCTTTGCTCCTGTGTGCCCGCGCACTCTCGCCTTTTCCACTTATTTTTATTTTAGATTTATTTTTGATTTATTTTGTCAATTTAAAAAAAATACGCATCGTGTTGTGAGGTTTGTGTTTGGTGGAGTGTATTCGCGCGCTCTCGCTTTCTCCACTTTACAATTTTTTTGTTAGTATTTATCTATTCCTGAGAGTTTATCTTATTTTTTATTTGTTTATTTAAATGAAGTCGACCAGTTGCCTGCCCTTCCTCCCATTATCCGTCTCCGAGACAAAATGAACAAAGTTCTGTGGTCGACCTTGTAAAGATAAGGATTTGGTCTGTCTGCTGTTTACCTTTGCTCCTGCACGCACTGCCCTTCTCTCCACATTCATGTGTTTGTTTGTTTGTCTATCTAATCTTTTGGGATTTTATTTCTAATGAGGTCGACCAGTTGTCTATTTATTATTTATTTTACTACGCATCAAGCTGCGCTGCTTGTCTTTGCTCCTGTGTGCTCGCGCACTCTCGCCTTTTCCACTTATTGTTATTTTTGATTTATTTTTGATTTATTTTGTCAATTTTAAAAAAAAATACGCATCGTGCTGTGCTGTTTTTGTTTGCTTGAGTGCATTCGCGCGCTCTCGCTTTCTGCACTTTACAATTTTTTTTATTATTTATCTATTCCTGAGAGTTTATCTTATTTTTTATTTGTTTATTTAAATGAAGTCGACCAGTTTCCTGCCCTTCCTTCCATTATCCGTCACCGAGACAAACTGAACAAAGTTCTGAGGTCGACCTTGTAAAGATAAGGATTCAGGTCTGTCTGCTGTTTACCTTTGCTCCTGCGCGCACTGCCCTTCTCTCCACATTTATGTGTTTGTTTGTTTGTCTATCTAATCTTTTGGGTTTTTATTTCTAATGAGGTCGACCAGTTGTCTATTTATTATTTTTTTTACTACGCATCAAGCTGCGCTGCTTCTCTTTGCTCCTGAGTGCTCGCGCACTCTCGCCTTTTCCACTTATTTTTATTTTTGATTTATTTTTGATTTATTTTTGTCAATTTTAAAAAAAATACGCATCGTGCTGTGCTGTTTGTGTTTGCTTGAGTGCATTCGCGCGCTCTCGCTTTCTCCACTTTACAATATTTTTGTTAGTATTCATCTATTCCTGAGAGTTTATCTTATTTTTTATTTGTTTATTTAAATGAACTCGACCAGTTGCCTGCCCTTCCTCCCATTATCCGTCACCGAGACAAAATGAACAAAGTTCTGTGGTCGACCTTGTAAAGATAAGGATTTGGTCTGTCTGCTGTTTACCTTTGCTCCTGCACGCACTGCCCTTCTCTCCACATTCATGTGTTTGTTTGTTTGTCTATCTAATCTTTTGGGATTTTATTTCTAATGAGGTCGACCAGTTGTCTATTTATTATTTTTTTTACTACGCATCAAGCTGCGCTGCTTGTCTTTGCTCCTGTGTGCTCGCGCACTCTCGACTTTTCCACTTATTTTCATTTTTGATTTATTTTTGATTTATTTTGTCAATTTAAAAAAAAATACGCATCGTGCTGTGCTGTTTTGTGTTTCCTTGAGTGCATTCGCGCGCTTTCGCTTTGTCCACTTTACAATTTTTTTGTTATTATTTATCTATTCCTGAGAGTTTATCTTATTTTTTATTTGTTTATTTAAATGAAGTCGACCAGTTGCCTGCCCTTCCTTCCATTATCCGTCACCGAGACAAACTGAACAAAGTTCTGAGGTCGACCTTGTAAAGATAAGGATTCAGGTCTGTCTGCTGTTTACCTTTGCTCCTGCGCGCACTGCCCTTCTCTCCACATTTATGTGTTTGTTTGTTTGTCTATCTAATCTTTTGGGTTTTTATTTCTAATGAGGTCGACCAGTTGTCTATTTATTATTTTTTTTACTACGCATCAAGCTGCGCTGCTTGTCTTTGCTCCTGTGTGCTCGCGCACTCTCACCTTTTCCACTTATTTTTATTTTTGATTTATTTTTGATTTATTTTGTCAATTTTAAAAAACAATACGCATCGTGCTGTGCTGTTTTTGTTTGCTTGAGTGCATTCGCGCGCTCTCGCTTTCTGCACTTTACAATTTTTTTCTTATTATTTATGTATTCCTGAGAGTTTATCTTTTTTTTTATTTGTTTATTTAAATGAAGTCGACCAGTTTCCTGCCCTTCTTTCCATTATCCGTCACCGAGACAAACTGAACAAAGTTCTGAGGTCGACCTTGTAAAGATAAGGATTCAGGTCTGTCTGCTGTTTACCTTTGCTCCTGCGCGCACTGCCCTTCTCTCCACATTTATGTGTTTGTTTGTTTGTCTATCTAATCTTTTGGGTTTTTATTTCTAATGAGGTCGACCAGTTGACTATTTATTATTTTTTTTACTACGCATCAAGCTGCGCTGCTTCTCTTTGCTCCTGAGTGCTCGCGCACTCTCGCCTTTTCCACTTATTTTTATTTTTGATTTATTTTTGATTTATTTTGTCAATTTTAAAAAAAAATACGCATCGTGCTGTGCTGTTTGTGTTTGCTTGAGTGCATTCGCGCGCTCTCGCTTTCTCCACTTTACAATTTTTTGTTATTATTTATCTATTCCTGAGAGTTTATCTTATTTTTTATTTGTTTATTTAAATGAAGTCGTCCAGTTGCCTGCCCTTCCTTCCATTATCCGTCACCGAGACAAACTGAACAAAGTTCTGAGGTCGACCTTGTAAAGATAAGGATTCAGGTCTGTCTGCTGTTTACCTTTGCTCCTGCGCGCACTGCCCTTCTCTCCACATTTATGTGTTTGTTTGTTTGTCTATCTAATCTTTTGGGTTTTTATTTCTAATGAGGTCGACCAGTTGTCTATTTATTATTTTTTTTACTACGCATCAAGCTGCGCTGCTTGTCTTTGCTCCTGTGTGCTCGCGCACTCTCGCTTTTCCACTTATTTTTATTTTTGATTTATTTTTGATTTATTTTTGTCAATTTTAAAAAAAAATACGCATCGTGCTGTGCTGTTTGTGTTTGCTTGAGTGCATTCGCGCGCTCTCGCTTTCTCCACTTTACAATATTTTTGTTAGTATTCATCTATTCCTGAGAGTTTATCTTATTTTTTATTTGTTTATTTAAATGAAGTCGACCAGTTGCCTGCCCTTCCTCCCATTATCCGTCACCGAGACAAAATGAACAAAGTTCTGTGGTCGACCTTGTAAAGATAAGGATTTGGTCTGTCTGCTGTTTACCTTTGCTCCTGCACGCACTGCCCTTCTCTCCACATTCATGTGTTTGTTTGTTTGTCTATCTAATCTTTTGGGATTTTATTTCTAATGAGGTCGACCAGTTGTCTATTTATTATTTTTTTTACTACGCATCAAGCTGCGCTGCTTGTCTTTGCTCCTGTGTGCTCGCGCACTCTCGACTTTTCCACTTATTTTCATTTTTGATTTATTTTTGATTTATTTTGTCAATTTAAAAAAAATACGCATCGTGCTGTGCTGTTTGTGTTTCCTTGAGTGCATTCGCGCGCTCTCGCTTTGTCCACTTTACAATTTTTTTGTTATTATTTATCTATTCCTGAGAGTTTATCTTATTTTTTATTTGTTTATTTAAATGAAGTCGACCAGTTGCCTGCCCTTCCTTCCATTATCCGTCACCGAGACAAACTGAACAAAGTTCTGAGGTCGACCTTGTAAAGATAAGGATTCAGGTCTGTCTGCTGTTTACCTTTTCTCCTGCGCGCACTGCCCTTCTCTCCACATTTATGTGTTTGTTTGTTTGTCTATCTAATCTTTTGGGTTTTTATTTCTAATGAGGTCGACCAGTTGTCTATTTATTATTTTTTTTACTACGCATCAAGCTGCGCTGCTTGCATTTGCTCCGGTGTGCTCGCGCACTCTCGCCTTTTCCACTTATTTTTATTTTTGATTTATTTTTGATTTATTTTGTCAATTTTAAAAAAGAATACGCATCGTGCTGTGCTGTTTGTGTTTGCTTGAGTGCATTCGCGCGCTCTCGCTTTCTCCACTTTACAATTTTTTGTTATTATTTATCTATTCCTGAGAGTTTATCTTATTTTTTATTTGTTTATTTAAATGAAGTCGACCAGTTTCCTGCCCTTCCTTCCATTATCCGTCACCGAGACAAACTGAACAAAGTTCTGAGGTCGACCTTGTAAAGATAAGGATTCAGGTCTGTCTGCTGTTTACCTTTGCTCCTGCGCGCACTGCCCTTCTCTCCACATTTATGTGTTTGTTTGTTTGTCTATCTCATCTTTTGGGTTTTGATTTCTAATGAGGTCGACCAGTTGTCTATTTATTACTTTTTTTTACTACGCATCAAGCTGCGCTGCTTGTCTTTGCTCCTGTGTGCTCGCGGACTCTCGCCTTTTCCACTTATTTTTATTTTTGATTTATGTTTGATTTATTTTGTCAATTTAAAAAAAAATACGCATCGGCTGTGCTGTTTTGTGTGCTTGAGTGCATTCGCGTGCTCTCGCTTTCTCCACTTTACAATTTTTTTTATTATTTATCTATTCCTGAGAGTTAATCTTATTTTTTATTTGTTTATTTAAATGAAGTCGACCAGTTGCCTGCCCTTCCTTCCATTATTCGTCACCGAGATAAAATGAACAAAGTTGTGAGGTCGACCTTGTAAAGATAAGGATTCAGGTCTGTCTGCTGTTTACCTTTGCTCCTGCGCGCACTGCCCTTCTCTCCACATTTATGTGTTTGTTTGTTTGTCTATCTAATCTTTTGGGTTTTTATTTCTAATGAGGTCGACCAGTTGTCTATTTATTATTTTTTTTACTACGCATCAAGCTGCGCTGCTTGTCTTTGCTCCTGTGTGCTCGCGCACTCTCGCCTTTTCCACTTATTGTTATTTTTGATTTATTTTTGATTTATTTTGTCAATTTAAAAAACAATACGCATCGTGCTGTGCTGTTTTTGTTTGCTTGAGTGCATTCGCGCGCTCTCGCTTTCTGCACTTTACAATTTTTTTCTTATTATTTATCTATTCCTGAGAGTTTATCTTATTTTTTATTTGTTTATTTAAATGAAGTCGACCAGTTTCCTGCCCTTCCTTCCATTATCCGTCACCGAGACAAACTGAACAAAGTTCTGAGGTCGACCTTGTAAAGATAAGGATTCAGGTCTGTCTGCTGTTTACCTTTGCTCCTGCGCGCACTGCCCTTCTCTCCACATTTATGTGTTTGTTTGTTTGTCTATCTAATCTTTTGGGTTTTTATTTCTAATGAGGTCGACCAGTTGTCTATTTATTATTTTTTTTACTACGCATCAAGCTGCGCTGCTTCTCTTTGCTCCTGAGTGCTCGCGCACTCTCGCCTTTTCCACTTATTTTTATTTTTGATTTATTTTTGATTTATTTTGTCAATTTTAAAAAAAAATACGCATCGTGCTGTGCTGTTTGTGTTTGCTTGAGTGCATTCGCGCGCTCTCGCTTTCTCCACTTTACAATATTTTTGTTAGTATTCATCTATTCCTGAGAGTTTATCTTATTTTTTATTTGTTTATTTAAATGAAGTCGACCAGTTGCCTGCCCTTCCTCCATTATCCGTCACCGAGACAAAATGAACAAAGTTCTGTGGTCGACCTTGTAAAGATAAGGATTTGGTCTGTCTGCTGTTTACCTTTGCTCCTGCACGCACTGCCCTTCTCTCCACATTCATGTGTTTGTTTGTTTGTCTATCTAATCTTTTGGGATTTTATTTCTAATGAGGTCGACCAGTTGTCTATTTATTATTTTTTTTACTACGCATCAAGCTGCGCTGCTTGTCTTTGCTCCTGTGTGCTCGCGCACTCTCGACTTTTCCACTTATTTTCATTTTTGATTTATTTTTGATTTATTTTGTCAATTTAAAAAAAAATACGCATCGTGCTGTGCTGTTTGTGTTTCCTTGAGTGCATTCGCGCGCTTTCGCTTTGTCCACTTTACAATTTTTTTGTTATTATTTATCTATTCCTGAGAGTTTATCTTATTTTTTATTTGTTTATTTAAATGAAGTCGACCAGTTGCCTGCCCTTCCTTCCATTATCCGTCACCGAGACAAACTGAACAAAGTTCTGAGGTCGACCTTGTAAAGATAAGGATTCAGGTCTGTCTGCTGTTTACCTTTGCTCCTGCGCGCACTGCCCTTCTCTCCACATTTATGTGTTTGTTTGTTTGTCTATCTAATCTTTTGGGTTTTTATTTCTAATGAGGTCGACCAGTTGTCTATTTATTATTTTTTTTACTACGCATCAAGCTGCGCTGCTTGTCTTTGCTCCTGTGTGCTCGCGCACTCTCACCTTTTCCACTTATTTTTATTTTTGATTTATTTTTGATTTATTTTGTCAATTTTAAAAAACAATACGCATCGTGCTGTGCTGTTTTTGTTTGCTTGAGTGCATTCGCGCGCTCTCGCTTTCTGCACTTTACAATTTTTTCTTATTTCATCTATTCCTGAGAGTTTATCTTATTTTTTATTTGTTTATTTAAATGAAGTCGACCAGTTTCCTGCCCTTCTTTCCATTATCCGTCACCGAGACAAACTGAACAAAGTTCTGAGGTCGACCTTGTAAAGATAAGGATTCAGGTCTGTCTGCTGTTTACCTTTGCTCCTGCGCGCACTGCCCTTCTCTCCACATTTATGTGTTTGTTTGTTTGTCTATCTAATCTTTTGGGTTTTTATTTCTAATGAGGTCGACCAGTTGACTATTTATTATTTTTTTTACTACGCATCAAGCTGCGCTGCTTCTCTTTGCTCCTGAGTGCTCGCGCACTCTCGCCTTTTCCACTTATTTTCATTTTTGATTTATTTTTGATTTATTTTGTCAATTTAAAAAAAAATACGCATCGTGCTGTGCTGTTTGTGTTTGCTTGAGTGCATTCGCGCGCTCTCGCTTTCTCCACTTTACAATTTTTTTGTTATTATTTATCTATTCCTGAGAGTTTATCTTATTTTTTATTTGTTTATTTAAATGAAGTCGTCCAGTTGCCTGCCCTTCCTTCCATTATCCGTCACCGAGACAAACTGAACAAAGTTCTGAGGTCGACCTTGTAAAGATAAGGATTCAGGTCTGTCTGCTGTTTACCTTTGCTCCTGCGCGCACTGCCCTTCTCTCCACATTTATGTGTTTGTTTGTTTGTCTATCTAATCTTTTGGGTTTTTATTTCTAATGAGGTCGACCAGTTGTCTATTTATTATTTTTTTTACTACGCATCAAGCTGCGCTGCTTGTCTTTGCTCCTGTGTGCTCGCGCACTCTCGCCTTTTCCACTTATTTTTATTTTTGATTTATTTTTGATTTATTTTTGTCAATTTTAAAAAAAATACGCATCGTGCTGTGCTGTTTGTGTTTGCTTGAGTGCATTCGCGCGCTCTCGCTTTCTCCACTTTACAATATTTTTGTTAGTATTCATCTATTCCTGAGAGTTTATCTTATTTTTTATTTGTTTATTTAAATGAAGTCGACCAGTTGCCTGCCCTTCCTCCCATTATCCGTCACCGAGACAAAATGAACAAAGTTCTGTGGTCGACCTTGTAAAGATAAGGATTTGGTCTGTCTGCTGTTTACCTTTGCTCCTGCACGCACTGCCCTTCTCTCCACATTCATGTGTTTGTTTGTTTGTCTATCTAATCTTTTGGGATTTTATTTCTAATGAGGTCGACCAGTTGTCTATTTATTATTTTTTTTACTACGCATCAAGCTGCGCTGCTTGTCTTTGCTCCTGTGTGCTCGCGCACTCTCGACTTTTCCACTTATTTTCATTTTTGATTTATTTTTGATTTATTTTGTCAATTTAAAAAAAAATACGCATCGTGAGGTGCTGTTTGTGTTTCCTTGAGTGCATTCGCGCGCTTTCGCTTTGTCCACTTTACAATTTTTTTGTTATTATTTATCTATTCCTGAGAGTTTATCTTATTTTTTATTTGTTTATTTAAATGAAGTCGACCAGTTGCCTGCCCTTCCTTCCATTATCCGTCACCGAGACAAACTGAACAAAGTTCTGAGGTCGACCTTGTAAAGATAAGGATTCAGGTCTGTCTGCTGTTTACCTTTGCTCCTGCGCGCACTGCCCTTCTCTCCACATTTATGTGTTTGTTTGTTTGTCTATCTAATCTTTTGGGTTTTTATTTCTAATGAGGTCGACCAGTTGTCTATTTATTATTTTTTTTACTACGCATCAAGCTGCGCTGCTTGCATTTGCTCCGGTGTGCTCGCGCACTCTCGCCTTTTCCACTTATTTTTTTTTTGATTTATTTTTGATTTATTTTTGTCAATTTTAAAAAAAATACGCATCGTGCTGTGCTGTTTGTGTTTGCTTGAGTGCATTCGCGCGCTCTCGCTTTCTCCACTTTACAATATTTTTGTTAGTATTCATCTATTCCTGAGAGTTTATCTTATTTTTTATTTGTTTATTTAAATGAAGTCGACCAGTTGCCTGCCCTTCCTCCCATTATCCGTCACCGAGACAAAATGAACAAAGTTCTGTGGTCGACCTTGTAAAGATAAGGATTTGGTCTGTCTGCTGTTTACCTTTGCTCCTGCACGCACTGCCCTTCTCTCCACATTCATGTGTTTGTTTGTTTGTCTATCTAATCTTTTGGGATTTTATTTCTAATGAGGTCGACCAGTTGTCTATTTATTATTTTTTTTACTACGCATCAAGCTGCGCTGCTTGTCTTTGCTCCTGTGTGCTCGCGCACTCTCGACTTTTCCACTTATTTTCATTTTTGATTTATTTTTGATTTATTTTGTCAATTTAAAAAAAATACGCATCGTGCTGTGCTGTTTGTGTTTCCTTGAGTGCATTCGCGCGCTTTCGCTTTGTCCACTTTACAATTTTTTTGTTATTATTTATCTATTCCTGAGAGTTTATCTTATTTTTTATTTGTTTATTTAAATGAAGTCGACCAGTTGCCTGCCCTTCCTTCCTTTATCCGTCACCGAGACAAACTGAACAAAGTTCTGAGGTCGACCTTGTAAAGATAAGGATTCAGGTCTGTCTGCTGTTTACCTTTGCTCCTGCGCGCACTGCCCTTCTCTCCACATTTATGTGTTTGTTTGTTTGTCTATCTAATCTTTTGGGTTTTTATTTCTAATGAGGTCGACCAGTTGTCTATTTATTATTTTTTTTACTACGCATCAAGCTGCGCTGCTTGTCTTTGCTCCTGTGTGCTCGCGCACTCTCGACTTTTCCACTTATTTTTTTTGATTTATTTTTGATTTATTTTGTCAATTTAAAAAAAAATACGCATCGTGCTGTGCTGTTTGTGTTTCCTTGAGTGCATTCGCGCGCTTTCGCTTTGTCCACTTTACAATTTTTTTGTTATTATTTATCTATTCCTGAGAGTTTATCTTATTTTTTATTTGTTTATTTAAATGAAGTCGACCAGTTGCCTGCCCTTCCTTCCATTATCCGTCACCGAGACAAACTGAACAAAGTTCTGAGGTCGACCTTGTAAAGATAAGGATTCAGGTCTGTCTGCTGTTTACCTTTGCTCCTGCGCGCACTGCCCTTCTCTCCACATTTATGTGTTTGTTTGTTTGTCTATCTAATCTTTTGGGTTTTTATTTCTAATGAGGTCGACCAGTTGTCTATTTATTATTTTTTTTACTACGCATCAAGCTGCGCTGCTTGTCTTTGCTCCTGTGTGCTCGCGCACTCTCACCTTTTCCACTTATTTTTATTTTTGATTTATTTTTGATTTATTTTGTCAATTTTAAATAACAATACGCATCGTGCTGTGCTGTTTTTGTTTGCTTGAGTGCATTCGCGCGCTCTCGCTTTCTGCACTTTACAATTTTTTTCTTATTATTTATCTATTCCTGAGAGTTTATCTTATTTTTTATTTGTTTATTTAAATGAAGTCGACCAGTTTCCTGCCCTTCTTTCCATTATCCGTCACCGAGACAAACTGAACAAAGTTCTGAGGTCGACCTTGTAAAGATAAGGATTCAGGTCTGTCTGCTGTTTACCTTTGCTCCTGCGCGCACTGCCCTTCTCTCCACATTTATGTGTTTGTTTGTTTGTCTATCTAATCTTTTGGGTTTTTATTTCTAATGAGGTCGACCAGTTGTCTATTTATTATTTTTTTTACTACGCATCAAGCTGCGCTGCTTGTCTTTGCTCCTGTGTGCTCGCGCACTCTCGACTTTTCCACTTATTTTCATTTTTGATTTATTTTTGATTTATTTTGTCAATTTAAAAAAAAATACGCATCGTGCTGTGCTGTTTGTGTTTCCTTGAGTGCATTCGCGCGCTTCGCTTTGTCCACTTTACAATTTTTTGTTATTATTTATCTATTCCTGAGAGTTTATCTTATTTTTTATTTGTTTATTTAAATGAAGTCGACCAGTTGCCTGCCCTTCCTTCCATTATCCGTCACCGAGACAAACTGAACAAAGTTCTGAGGTCGACCTTGTAAAGATAAGGATTCAGGTCTGTCTGCTGTTTACCTTTGCTCCTGCACGCACTGCCCTTCTCTCCACATTTATGTGTTTGTTTGTTTGTCTATCTAATCTTTTGGGTTTTTATTTCTAATGAGGTCGACCAGTTGTCTATTTATTATTTTTTTTACTACGCATCAAGCTGCGCTGCTTGTCTTTGCTCCTGTGTGCTCGCGCACTCTCACCTTTTCCACTTATTTTCATTTTTGATTTATTTTTGATTTATTTTGTCAATTTTAAATAACAATACGCATCGTGCTGTGCTGTTTTTGTTTGCTTGAGTGCATTCGCGCGCTCTCGCTTTCTGCACTTTACAATTTTTTTCTTATTATTTATCTATTCCTGAGAGTTTATCTTATTTTTTATTTGTTTATTTAAATGAAGTCGACCAGTTTCCTGCCCTTCTTTCCATTATCCGTCACCGAGACAAACTGAACAAAGTTCTGAGGTCGACCTTGTAAAGATAAGGATTCAGGTCTGTCTGCTGTTTACCTTTGCTCCTGCGCGCACTGCCCTTCTCTCCACATTTATGTGTTTGTTTGTTTGTCTATCTAATCTTTTGGGTTTTTATTTCTAATGAGGTCGACCAGTTGACTATTTATTATTTTTTTTACTACGCATCAAGCTGCGCTGCTTCTCTTTGCTCCTGAGTGCTCGCGCACTCTCGCCTTTTCCACTTATTTTTATTTTTGATTTATTTTTGATTTATTTTTGTCAATTTTAAAAAAAATACGCATCGTGCTGTGCTGTTTGTGTTTGCTTGAGTGCATTCGCGCGCTCTCGCTTTCTCCACTTTACAATATTTTTGTTAGTATTCATCTATTCCTGAGAGTTTATCTTATTTTTTATTTGTTTATTTAAATGAAGTCGACCAGTTGCCTGCCCTTCCTCCCATTATCCGTCACCGAGACAAAATGAACAAAGTTCTGTGGTCGACCTTGTAAAGATAAGGATTCAGGTCTGTCTGCTGTTTACCTTTGCTCCTGCACGCACTGCCCTTCTCTCCACATTCATGTGTTTGTTTGTTTGTCTATCTAATCTTTTGGGATTTTATTTCTAATGAGGTCGACCAGTTGTCTATTTATTATTTTTTTTACTACGCATCAAGCTGCGCTGCTTGTCTTTGCTCCTGTGTGCTCGCGCACTCTCGACTTTTCCACTTATTTTCATTTTTGATTTATTTTTGATTTATTTTGTCAATTTAAAAAAAATACGCATCGTGCTGTGCTGTTTGTGTTTCCTTGAGTGCATTCGCGCGCTCTCGCTTTCTCCACTTTACAATTTTTTTTTATTATTTATCTATTCCTGAGAGTTTATCTTATTTTTTATTTGTTTATTTAAATGAAGTCGACCAGTTGCCTGCCCTTCCTTCCATTATCCGTCACCGAGACAAAATGAACAAAGTTCTGAGGTCGACCTTGTAAAGATAAGGATTCAGGTCTGTCTGCTGTTTACCTTTGCTCCTGCGCGCACTGCCCTTCTCTCCACATTTATGTGTTTGTTTGTTTGTCTATCTAATCTTTTGGGTTTTTATTTCTAATGAGGTCGACCAGTTGTCTATTTATTATTTTTTTTACTACGCATCAAGCTGCGCTGCTTGCATTTGCTCCGGTGTGCTCGCGCACTCTCGCCTTTTCCACTTATTTTATTTTTGATTTATTTTTGATTTATTTTGTCAATTTTAAAAAACAATACGCATCGTGCTGTGCTGTTTTTGTTTGCTTGAGTGCATTCGCGCGCTCTCGCTTTCTCCACTTTACAATTTTTTTTTATTATTTATCTATTCCTGAGAGTTTATCTTATTTTTTATTTGTTTATTTAAATGAAGTCGACCAGTTTCCTGCCCTTCCTTCCATTATCCGTCACCGAGACAAACTGAACAATGTTCTGAGGTCGACCTTGTAAAGATAAGGATTCAGGTCTGTCTGCTGTTTACCTTTGCTCCTGCGCGCACTGCCCTTCTCTCCACATTTATGTGTTTGTTTGTTTGTCTATCTCATCTTTTGGGTTTTTATTTCTAATGAGGTCGACCAGTTGTCTATTTATTACTTTTTTTACTACGCATCAAGCTGCGCTGCTTGTCTTTGCTCCTGTGTGCTCGCGGACTCTCGCCTTTTCCACTTATTTTTATTTTTGATTTATTTTTGATTTATTTTGTCAATTTAAAAAAAAATACGCATCGGGCTGTGCTGTTTTGTGTGCTTGAGTGCATTCGCGTGCTCTCGCTTTCTCCACTTTACAATTTTTTTTTATTATTTATCTATTCCTGAGAGTTAATCTTATTTTTTATTTGTTTATTTAAATGAAGTCGACCAGTTGCCTGCCCTTCCTTCCATTATTCGTCACCGAGACAAAATGAACAAAGTTGTGAGGTCGACCTTGTAAAGATAAGGATTCAGGTCTGTCTGCTGTTTACCTTTGCTCCTGCGCGCACTGCCCTTCTCTCCACATTTATGTGTTTGTTTGTTTGTCTATCTAATCTTTTGGGTTTTTATTTCTAATGAGGTCGACCAGTTGTCTATTTATTATTTTTTTTACTACGCATCAAGCTGCGCTGCTTGTCTTTGCTCCTGTGTGCTCGTGCACTCTCGCCTTTTCCACTTATTGTTATTTTTGATTGATTTTTGATTTATTTTGTCAATTTTAAAAAACAATACGCATCGTGCTGTGCTGTTTTTGTTTGCTTGAGTGCATTCGCGCGCTCTCGCTTTCTGCACTTTACAATTTTTTTCTTATTATTTATCTATTCCTGAGAGTTTATCTTATTTTTTATTTGTTTATTTAAATGAAGTCGACCAGTTTCCTGCCCTTCCTTCCATTATCCGTCACCGAGACAAACTGAACAAAGTTCTGAGGTCGACCTTGTAAAGATAAGGATTCAGGTCTGTCTGCTGTTTACCTTTGCTCCTGCGCGCACTGCCCTTCTCTCCACATTTATGTGTTTGTTTGTTTGTCTATCTAATCTTTTGGGTTTTTATTTCTAATGAGGTCGACCAGTTGTCTATTTATTATTTTTTTTTACTACGCATCAAGCTGCGCTGCTTCTCTTTGCTCCTGAGTGCTCGCGCACTCTCGCCTTTTCCACTTATTTTTATTTTTGATTTATTTTTGATTTATTTTTGTCAATTTTAAAAAAAAATACGCATCGTGCTGTGCTGTTTGTGTTTGCTTGAGTGCATTCGCGCGCTCTCGCTTTCTCCACTTTACAATATTTTTGTTAGTATTCATCTATTCCTGAGAGTTTATCTTATTTTTTATTTGTTTATTTAAATGAAGTCGACCAGTTGCCTGCCCTTCCTCCCATTATCCGTCACCGAGACAAAATGAACAAAGGTCTGTGGTCGACCTTGTAAAGATAAGGATTTGGTCTGTCTGCTGTTTACCTTTGCTCCTGCACGCACTGCCCTTCTCTCCACATTCATGTGTTTGTTTGTTTGTCTATCTAATCTTTTGGGATTTTATTTCTAATGAGGTCGACCAGTTGTCTATTTATTATTTTTTTTACTACGCATCAAGCTGCGCTGCTTGTCTTTGCTCCTGTGTGCTCGCGCACTCTCGACTTTTCCACTTATTTTCATTTTTGATTTATTTTTGATTTATTTTGTCAATTTAAAAAAAAATACGCATCGTGCTGTGCTGTTTGTGTTTCCTTGAGTGCATTCGCGCGCTTTCGCTTTGTCCACTTTACAATTTTTTTGTTATTATTTATCTATTCCTGAGAGTTTATCTTATTTTTTATTTGTTTATTTAAATGAAGTCGACCAGTTGCCTGCCCTTCCTTCCATTATCCGTCACCGAGACAAACTGAACAAAGTTCTGAGGTCGACCTTGTAAAGATAAGGATTCAGGTCTGTCTGCTGTTTACCTTTGCTCCTGCGCGCACTGCCCTTCTCTCCACATTTATGTGTTTGTTTGTTTGTCTATCTAATCTTTTGGGTTTTTATTTCTAATGAGGTCGACCAGTTGTCTATTTATTATTTTTTTTACTACGCATCAAGCTGCGCTGCTTGCATTTGCTCCGGTGTGCTCGCGCACTCTCGCCTTTTCCACTTATTTTTATTTTTGATTTATTTTTGATTTATTTTTGTCAATTTTAAAAAAAAATACGCATCGTGCTGTGCTGTTTGTGTTTGCTTGAGTGCATTCGCGCGCTCTCGCTTTCTCCACTTTACAATATTTTTGTTAGTATTCATCTATTCCTGAGAGTTTATCTTATTTTTTATTTGTTTATTTAAATGAAGTCGACCAGTTGCCTGCCCTTCCTCCCATTATCCGTCACCGAGACAAAATGAACAAAGTTCTGTGGTCGACCTTGTAAAGATAAGGATTTGGTCTGTCTGCTGTTTACCTTTGCTCCTGCACGCACTGCCCTTCTCTCCACATTCATGTGTTTGTTTGTTTGTCTATCTAATCTTTTGGGATTTTATTTCTAATGAGGTCGACCAGTTGTCTATTTATTATTTTTTTTACTACGCATCAAGCTGCGCTGCTTGTCTTTGCTCCTGTGTGCTCGCGCACTCTCGACTTTTCCACTTATTTTCATTTTTGATTTATTTTTGATTTATTTTGTCAATTTAAAAAAAAATACGCATCGTGCTGTGCTGTTTGTGTTTGCTTGAGTGCATTCGCGTGCTCTCGCTTTCTCCACTTTACAATTTTTTTCTTATTATTTATCTATTCTTGAGAGTTAATCTTATTTTTTATTTGTTTATTTAAATGAAGTCGACCAGTTGCCTGCCCTTCCTTCCATTATTCGTCACCGAGACAAAATGAACAAAGTTCTGAGGTCGACCTTGTAAAGATAAGGATTCAGGTCTGTCTGCTGTTTACCTTTGCTCCTGCGCGCACTGCCCTTCTCTCCACATTTATGTGTTTGTTTGTTTGTCTATCTAATCTTTTGGGTTTTTATTTCTAATGAGGTCGACCAGTTGTCTATTTATTATTTTTTTTACTACGCATCAAGCTGCGCTGCTTGTCTTTGCTCCTGTGTGCTCGCGCACTCTCGCCTTTTCCACTTATTTTTATTTTTGATTTATTTTTGATTTATTTTGTCAATTTTAAAAAAAATACGCATCGTGCTGTGCTGTTTTTGTTTGCTTGAGTGCATTCGCGCGCTCTCGCTTTCTGCACTTTACAATATTTTTGTTAGTATTCATCTATTCCTGAGAGTTTATCTTATTTTTTTTTGTTTATTTAAATGAAGTCGACCAGTTGCCTGCCCTTCCTCCCATTATCCGTCACCGAGACAAAATGAACAAAGTTCTGTGGTCGACCTTGTAAAGATAAGGATTTGGTCTGTCTGCTGTTTACCTTTGCTCCTGCACGCACAGCCCTTCTCTCCACATTCATGTGTTTGTTTGTTTGTCTATCTAATCTTTTGGGTTTTTATTTCTAATGAGGTCGACCAGTTGACTATTTATTATTTTTTTTACTACGCATCAAGCTGCGCTGCTTCTCTTTGCTCCTGTGTGCTCGCGCACTCTCGCCTTTTCCACTTATTTTTATTTTTGATTTATTTTTGATTTATTTTGTCAATTTAAAAAAAAATACGCATCGTGCTGTGCTGTTTGTGTTTGCTTGAGTGCATTCGCGCGCTCTCGCTTTGTCCACTTTACAATTTTTTTGTTATTATTTATCTATTCCTGAGAGTTTATCTTATTTTTTATTTGTTTATTTAAATGAAGTCGTCCAGTTGCCTGCCCTTCCTTCCATTATCCGTCACCGAGACAAACTGAACAAAGTTCTGAGGTCGACCTTGTAAAGATAAGGATTCAGGTCTGTCTGCTGTTTACCTTTGCTCCTGCGCGCACTGCCCTTCTCTCCACATTTATGTGTTTGTTTGTTTGTCTATCTAATCTTTTGGGTTTTTATTTCTAATGAGGTCGACCAGTTGTCTATTTATTATTTTTTTTACTACGCATCAAGCTGCGCTGCTTGTCTTTGCTCCTGTGTGCTCGCGCACTCTCGCCTTTTCCACTTATTTTTATTTTTGATTTATTTTTGATTTATTTTTGTCAATTTTAAAAAAAATACGCATCGTGCTGTGCTGTTTGTGTTTGCTTGAGTGCATTCGCGCGCTCTCGCTTTCTCCACTTTACAATTTTTTTGTTATTATTCATCTATTCCTGAGAGTTTATCTTATTTTTTATTTGTTTATTTAAATGAAGTCGACCAGTTGCCTGCCCTTCCTCCCATTATCCGTCACCGAGACAAAATGAACAAAGTTCTGTGGTCGACCTTGTAAAGATAAGGATTTGGTCGGTCTGATGTTTACCTTTGCTCCTGCACGCACTGCCCTTCTCTCCACATTCATGTGTTTGTTTGTTTGTCTATCTAATCTTTTGGGATTTTATTTCTAATGAGGTCGACCAGTTGTCTATTTATTATTTTTTTTACTACGCATCAAGCTGCGCTGCTTGTCTTTGCTCCTGTGTGCTCGCGCACTCTCGACTTTTCCACTTATTTTTATTTTTGATTTATTTTTGATTTATTTTGTCAATTTAAAAAAAATACGCATCGTGCTGTGCTGTTTGTGTTTCCTTGAGTGCATTCGCGCGCTCTCGCTTTGTCCACTTTACAATTTTTTTGTTATTATTTATCTATTCCTGAGAGTTTATCTTATTTTTTATTTGTTTATTTAAATGAAGTCGACCAGTTGCCTGCCCTTCCTTCCATTATCCGTCACCGAGACAAACTGAACAAAGTTCTGAGGTCGACCTTGTAAAGATAAGGATTCAGGTCTGTCTGCTGTTTACCTTTGCTCCTGCGCGCACTGCCTTCTCTCCACATTTATGTGTTAGTTTGTTTGTCTATCTAATCTTTTGGGTTTTTATTTCTAATGAGGTCGACCAGTTGTCTATTTTTTTTTTTTTACTACGCATCAAGCTGCGCTGCTTGTCTTTGCTCCTGTGTGCTCGCGGACTCTCGCCTTTTCCACTTATTTTTATTTTTGATTTATTTTTGATTTATTTTGTCAATTTAAAAAAAATACGCATCGTGCTGTGCTGTTTGTGTTTGCTTGAGTGCATTCGCGTGCTCTCGCTTTCTCCACTTTACAATTTTTTGTTATTATTTATCTATTCCTGAGAGTTTATCTTATTTTTTATTTGTTTATTTAAATGAAGTCGACCAGTTTCCTGCCCTTCCTTCCATTATCCGTCACCGAGACAAACTGAACAAAGTTCTGAGGTCGACCTTGTAAAGATAAGGATTCAGGTCTGTCTGCTGTTTACCTTTGCTCCTGCGCGCACTGCCCTTCTCTCCACATTTATGTGTTTGTTTGTTTGTCTATCTAATCTTTTGGGTTTTTATTTCTAATGAGGTCGACCAGTTGTCTATTTATTATTTTTTTTACTACGCATCAAGCTGCGCTGCTTGTCTTTGCTCCTGTGTGCTCGCGCACTCTCGCCTTTTCCACTTATTTTTATTTTTGATTTATTTTTGATTTATTTTGTCAATTTTAAAAAACAATACGCATCGTGCTGTGCTGTTTTTGTTTGCTTGAGTGCATTCGCGCGCTCTCGCTTTCTGCACTTTACAATTTTTTTGTTATTATTTATCTATTCCTGAGAGTTTATCTTATTTTTTATTTGTTTATTTAAATGAAGTCGACCAGTTTCCTGCCCTTCCTTCCATTATCCGTCACCGAGACAAACTGAAAAAAGTTCTGAGGTCGACCTTGTAAAGATAAGGATTCAGGTCTGTCTGCTGTTTACCTTTGCTCCTGCGCGCACTGCCCTTCTCTCCACATTTATGTGTTTGTTTGTTTGTCTATCTAATCTTTTGGGTTTTTATTTCTAATGAGGTCGACCAGTTGACTATTTATTATTTTTTTTACTACGCATCAAGCTGCGCTGCTTCTCTTTGCTCCTGTGTGTTCGCGCGCTCTCGCCTTTTCCACTTATTTTTATTTTTGATTTATTTTTGATTTATTTTGTCAATTTTAAAAAAAATACGCATCGTGCTGTGCTGTTTGTGTTTGCTTGAGTGCATTCGCGCGCTCTCGCTTTCTCCACTTTACAATTTTTTTGTTATTATTTATCTATTCCTGAGAGTTTATCTTATTTTTTATTTGTTTATTTAAATGAAGTCGTCCAGTTGCCTGCCCTTCCTTCCATTATCCGTCACCGAGACAAACTGAACAAAGTTCTGAGGTCGACCTTGTAAAGATAAGGATTCAGGTCTGTCTGCTGTTTACCTTTGCTCCTGCGCGCACTGCCCTTCTCTCCACATTTATGTGTTTGTTTGTTTGTCTATCTAATCTTTTGGGTTTTTATTTCTAATGAGGTCGACCAGTTGTCTATTTATTATTTTTTTTACTACGCATCAAGCTGCGCTGCTTGTCTTTGCTCCTGTGTGCTCGCGCACTCTCGCCTTTTCCACTTATTTTTATTTTTGATTTATTTTTGATTTATTTTTGTCAATTTTAAAAAAAAATACGCATCGTGCTGTGCTGTTTGTGTTTGCTTGAGTGCATTCGCGCGCTCTCGCTTTCTCCACTTTACAATTTTTTTGTTATTATTCATCTATTCCTGAGAGTTTATCTTATTTTTTATTTGTTTATTTAAATGAAGTCGACCAGTTGCCTGCCCTTCCTCCCATTATCCGTCACCGAGACAAAATGAACAAAGTTCTGTGGTCGACCTTGTAAAGATAAGGATTTGGTCGGTCTGCTGTTTACCTTTGCTCCTGCACGCACTGCCCTTCTCTCCACATTCATGTGTTTGTTTGTTTGTCTATCTAATCTTTTGGGATTTTATTTCTAATGAGGTCGACCAGTTGTCTATTTATTATTTTTTTTACTACGCATCAAGCTGCGCTGCTTGTCTTTGCTCCTGTGTGCTCGCGCACTCTCGTCTTTTCCACTTATTTTCATTTTTGATTTATTTTTGATTTATTTTGTCAATTTAAAAAAAAATACGCATCGTGCTGTGCTGTTTGTGTTTCCTTGAGTGCATTCGCGCGCTCTCGCTTTGTCCACTTTACAATTTTTTTGTTATTATTTATCTATTCCTGAGAGTTTATCTTATTTTTTATTTGTTTATTTAAATGAAGTAGACCAGTTGCCTGCCCTTCCTTCCATTATCCGTCACCGAGACAAACTGAACAAAGTTCTGAGGTCGACCTTGTAAAGATAAGGATTCAGGTCTGTCTGCTGTTTACCTTTGCTCCTGCGCGCACTGCCCTTCTCTCCACATTTATGTGTTTGTTTGTTTGTCTATCTCATCTTTTGGGTTTTTATTTCTAATGAGGTCGACCAGTTGTCTATTTATGATTTTTTTTACTACGCATCAAGCTGCGCTGCTTGTCTTTGCTCCTGTGTGCTCGCGCACTCTCGTCTTTTCCACTTATTTTTATTTTTGATTTATTTTTGATTTATTTTTTCAATTTAAAAAAAAATACGCATCGTACTGTGCTGTTTGTGTTTGCTTGAGTGCATTTGCGCGCTCTCGCTTTCTCCACTTTACAATTTTTTTGTTATCATTTATCTATTCCTGAGAGTTTATCTTATTTTTTATTTGTTTATTTAAATGAAGTCGACCAGTTGCCTGCCCTTCCTTCCATTATCCGTCACCGAGACAAACTGAACAAAGTTCTGAGGTCGACCTTGTAAAGATAAGGATTCAGGTCTGTCTGCTGTTTACCTTTGCTCCTGCGCGCACTGTCCTTCTCTCCACATTTATGTGTTAGTTTGTTTGTCTATCTAATCTTTTGGGTTTTTATTTCTAATGAGGTCGACCAGTTGTCTATTTTTTTTTTTTTACTACGCATCAAGCTGCGCTGCTTGTCTTTGCTCCTGTGTGCTCGCGGACTCTCGCCTTTTCCACTTATTTTTATTTTTGATTTATTTTTGATTTATTTTGTCAATTTAAAAAAAAAATACGCATCGTGCTGTGCTGTTTGTGTTTGCTTGAGTGCATTCGCGTGCTCTCGCTTTCTCCACTTTACAATTTTTTTGTTATTATTTATCTATTCTTGAGAGTTAATCTTATTTTTTATTTGTTTATTTAAATGAAGTCGACCAGTTGCCTGCCCTTCCTTCCATTATTCGTCACCGAGACAAAATGAACAAAGTTCTGAGGTCGACCTTGTAAAGATAAGGATTCAGGTCTGTCTGCTGTTTACCTTTGCTCCTGCGCGCACTGCCCTTCTCTCCACATTTATGTGTTTGTTTGTTTGTCTATCTAATCTTTTGGGTTTTTATTTCTAATGAGGTCGACCAGTTGTCTATTTATTATTTTTTTTACTACGCATCAAGCTGCGCTGCTTGTCTTTGCTCCTGTGTGCTCGCGCACTCTCGCCTTTTCCACTTATTTTTATTTTTGATTTATTTTTGATTTATTTTGTCAATTTTAAAAAACAATACGCATCGTGCTGTGCTGTTTTTGTTTGCTTGAGTGCATTCGCGCGCTCTCGCTTTCTGCACTTTACAATTTTTTTGTTATTATTTATCTATTCCTGAGAGTTTATCTTATTTTTTATTTGTTTATTTAAATGAAGTCGACCAGTTTCCTGCCCTTCCTTCCATTATCCGTCACCGATACAAACTGAAAAAAGTTCTGAGGTCGACCTTGTAAAGATAAGGATTCAGGTCTGTCTGCTGTTTACCTTTGCTCCTGCGCGCACTGCCCTTCTCTCCACATTTATGTGTTTGTTTGTTTGTCTATCTAATCTTTTGGGTTTTTATTTCTAATGAGGTCGACCAGTTGACTATTTATTATTTTTTTTACTACGCATCAAGCTGCGCTGCTTCTCTTTGCTCCTGTGTGTTCGCGCACTCTCGCCTTTTCCACTTATTTTTATTTTTGATTTATTTTTGATTTATTTTGTCAATTTTAAAAAAAATACGCATCGTGCTGTGCTGTTTGTGTTTGCTTGAGTGCATTCGCGCGCTCTCGCTTTCTCCACTTTACAATTTTTTTGTTATTATTTATCTATTCCTGAGAGTTTATCTTATTTTTTATTTGTTTATTTAAATGAAGTCGTCCAGTTGCCTGCCCTTCCTTCCATTATCCGTCACCGAGACAAACTGAACAAAGTTCTGAGGTCGACCTTGTAAAGATAAGGATTCAGGTCTGTCTGCTGTTTACCTTTGCTCCTGCGCGCACTGCCCTTCTCTCCACATTTATGTGTTTGTTTGTTTGTCTATCTAATCTTTTGGGTTTTTATTTCTAATGAGGTCGACCAGTTGTCTATTTATTATTTTTTTTACTACGCATCAAGCTGCGCTGCTTGTCTTTGCTCCTGTGTGCTCGCGCACTCTCGCCTTTTCCACTTATTTTTATTTTTGATTTATTTTTGATTTATTTTTGTCAATTTTAAAAAAAAATACGCATCGTGCTGTGCTGTTTGTGTTTGCTTGAGTGCATTCGCGCGCTCTCGCTTTCTCCACTTTACAATTTTTTTTGTTATTATTCATCTATTCCTGAGAGTTTATCTTATTTTTTATTTGTTTATTTAAATGAAGTCGACCAGTTGCCTGCCCTTCCTCCCCATTATCCGTCACCGAGACAAAATGAACAAAGTTCTGTGGTCGACCTTGTAAAGATAAGGATTTGGTCGGTCTGCTGTTTACCTTTGCTCCTGCACGCACTGCCCTTCTCTCCACATTCATGTGTTTGTTTGTTTGTCTATCTAATCTTTTGGGATTTTATTTCTAATGAGGTCGACCAGTTGTCTATTTATTATTTTTTTTACTACGCATCAAGCTGCGCTGCTTGTCTTTTGCTCCTGTGTGCTCGCGCACTCTCGTCTTTTCCACTTATTTTCATTTTTGATTTATTTTTGATTTATTTTGTCAATTTAAAAAAAAATACGCATCGTGCTGTGCTGTTTGTGTTTCCTTGAGTGCATTCGCGCGCTCTCGCTTTGTCCACTTTACAATTTTTTTGTTATTATTTATCTATTCCTGAGAGTTTATCTTATTTTTTATTTGTTATTTAAATGAAGTAGACCAGTTGCCTGCCCTTCCTTCCATTATCCGTCACCGAGACAAACTGAACAAAGTTCTGAGGTCGACCTGTAAAGATAAGGATTCAGGTCTGTCTGCTGTTTACCTTTGCTCCTGCGCACACTGCCCTTCTCTCCACATTTATGTGTTTGTTTGTT
>NW_025958388.1:0-36500 GCF_023159225.1 Perognathus longimembris pacificus | reverse complement strand
AAACAAACAAACACATAAATGTGGAGAGAAGGCAGTGCGCGCAGGAGCAAAGGTAAACAGCAGACAGACCTGAATCCTTATCTTTACAAGGTCGACCTCAGAACTTTGTTCAGTTTGTCTCGGTGACGGATAATGGAAGGAAGGGCAGGCAACTGGTCGACTTCATTTAAATAAACAAATAAAAAATAAGATAAACTCTCAGGAATAGATAAATAATAACAAAATTTGTAAAGTGGAGAAAGCGAGAGCGCCCGAATGCACTCAAGCAAACACAAAGAGCACAGCACGATGCGTATTTTTTTAAAATTGACAAAATAAATAAAAAATAAATCAAAAATAAAAATAAGTGGAAAAGGCGAGAGTGCGCGAGCACACAGGAGCAAAGACAAGCAGCGCAGCTTGATGCGTAGTAAAAAAAATAATAGACAACTGGTCGACCTCATTAGAAATAAAAACCCATAAGATTAGATAGACAAACAAACAAACACATAAATGTGGAGAGAAGGGCAGTGCGCGCAGGAGCAAAGGTAAACAGCAGACAGACCTGAATCCTTATCTTTACAAGGTCGACCTCAGAACATTGTTCAGTTTGTCTCGGTGATGGAGAATGGAAGGAAGGGCAGGCAACTGGTCGACTTCATTTAAATAAACAAATAAAAAATAAGATAAACTCTCAGGAATAGATAAATAATAACAAAATTTGTAAAGTGGAGAAAGCGAGAGCGCCAGAATGCACTCAAGCAAACACAAAGAGCACAGCACGATGCGTATTTTTTTTTAAATTGACAAAATAAATCAAAAATAAATCAAAAATAAAAACAAGTGGAAAAGGCGAGAGTGCGCGAGCACACAGGAGCAAAGACAAGCAGCGCAGCTTGATGCGTAGTAAAAAAATAACAAATAGACAACTGGTCGACCTCATTAGAAATAAAAACCCAAAAGATTAGATAGACAAACAAACAAACACATAAATGTGGAGAGAAGGGCAGTGTGGGCAGGAACAAAGGTAAACAGCAGACAGACCTGAATCCTTATCTTTACAAGGTCGAGCTCAGAACTTTGTTCAGTTTGTCTCGGTGACGTATAATGGAAGGAAGGGAAGGCAACTGGTCGACTTCATTTAAATTAACAAATAAAAAATGAGATAAAATCTCAGGAATAGATAAATAATAACAAAAAAATTGTAAAGTGCAGAAAGCGAGAGCGCGCGAATGCACTCAAGCAAACACAAACAGGACAGCACGATGCGTATTTTTTTTAAAAATTGACAAAATAAATCAAAAATAAATCAAAAATAAAAATAAGTGGAAAAGGCGAGAGTGCGCGAGCACACAGGAGCAAAGACAATCATCGCAGCTTGATGCGTAGAAAAAATAATAATAAATAGACAACTGGTCGACCTCATTAGAAATAAAAACCCAAAAGATTAGATAGACAAACAAACAAACACATAAATGTGGAGAGAAGGGCAGTGCGCGCAGGAGCAAAGGTAAACAGCAGACAGACCTGAATCCTTATCTTTACAAGGTCGACCTCAGAACATTGTTCAGTTTGTCTCGGTGACGGAGAATGGAAGGAAGGGCAGGCAACTGGTCGACTTCATTTAAATAAACAAATAAAAAATAAGATAAACTCTCAGGAATAGATAAATAATAACAAAATTTGTAAAGTGGAGAAAGCGAGAGCGCCCGAATGCACTCAAGCAAAAACAAAGAGCACAGCAGGATGCGTATTTTTTTTTAAAATTGACAAAATAAATAAAAAATAAATAAAAAATAAAAATAAGTGGAAAAGGCAAGAGTGCGCGAGCACACAGGAGCAAAGACAAGCAGCGCAGCTTGATGCGTAGTAAAAAAAATAATACATAGACAACTGGTCGACCTCATTAGAAATAAAAACCCAAAAGATTAGATAGACAAACAAACAAACACATAAATGTGGAGAGAAGGGCAGTGCGCGCAGGAGCAAAGGTAAACAGCAGACAAACCTGAATCCTTATCTTTACAAGGTCGACCTCAGAAATTTGTTCAGTTTGTCTCGGTGACGGATAATGGAAGGAAGGGCAGGCAACTGGTCGACTTCATTTAAATAAACAAATAAAAATAAGATAAACTCTCAGGAATAGTTAAATAATAACAAAAATATTGTAAAGTGGAGAAAGCGAGAGCGCGCGAATGCACTCAAGCAAACACAAACAGCACAGCACGATGCGTATTTTTTTTTTAAATTGACAAAATAAATCAAAAATAAATCAAAAATAAAAAAAAGTGGAAAAGTCGAGAGTGCGCGAGCACACAGGAGCAAAGACAAGCAGCGCAGCTTGATGCGTAGTAAAAAAAATAATAAATAGACAACTGGTCGACCTCATTAGAAATAAAAACCCAAAAGATTAGATAGACAAACAAACAAACACATAAATGTGGAGAGAAGGGCAGTGCGCGCAGGAGCAAAGGTAAACAGCAGACAGACCTGAATCCTTATCTTTACAAGGTCGACCTCAGAACTTTGTTCAGTTTGTCTCGGTGACGGATAATGGAAGGAAGGGCAGGCAACTGGTCGACTTCATTTAAATAAACAAATAAAAATAAGATAAACTCTCAGGAATAGATAAATAATAACAAAAATATTGTAAAGTGGAAGAAGCGAGAGCGCGCGAATGCACTCAAGCAAACACAAACAGAACAGCACGATGCGTATTTTTTTTAAAAAATTGACAAAATAAATCAAAAATAAATCAAAAATAAAAATAAGTGGAAAAGGCGAGAGTGCGCGAGCACACAGGAGCAAAGACAAGCAGCGCAGCTTGATGCGTAGTAAAAAAAATAATAAATAGACAACTGGTCGACCTCATTAGAAATAAAAACCCAAAAGATTAGATAGACAAACAAACAAACACATAAATGTGGAGAGAAGGGCAGTGCGCGCAGGAGCAAAGGTAAACAGCAGACAGACCTGAATCCTTATCTTTACAAGGTCGACCTCAGAACTTTGTTCAGTTTGTCTCGGTGACGGATAATGGAAGGAAGGGCAGGCAACTGGTCGACTTCATTTAAATAAACAAATAAAAAATAAGATAAACTCTCAGGAATAGATAAATCATAACAAAATTTGTAAAGTGGAGAAAGCGAGAGCGCCCGAATGCACTCAAGCAAACACAAAGAGCACAGCACGATGCGTATTTTTTTTAAAATTGACAAAATAAATAAAAAATAAATCAAAAATAAAAATAAGTGGAAAAGGCGAGAGTGCGCGAGCACACAGGAGCAAAGACAAGCAGCGCAGCTTGATGCGTAGTAAAAAAAATAATAGACAACTGGTCGACCTCATTAGAAATAAAAACCCATAAGATTAGATAGACAAACAAACAAACACATAAATGTGGAGAGAAGGGCAGTGCGCGCAGGAGCAAAGGTAAACAGCAGACAGACCTGAATCCTTATCTTTACAAGGTCGACCTCAGAACTTTGTTCAGTTTGTCTCGGTGACGGATAATGGAAGGAAGGGCAGGCAACTGGTCGACTTCATTTAAATAAACAAATAAAAAATAAGATAAACTCTCAGGAATAGATAAATAATAACAAAAAAATTGTAAAGTGGAGAAAGCGAGAGCGCGCGAATGCACTCAAGCAAACACAAAGAGCACAGCACGATGCGTATTTTTTTTAAATTGACAAAATAAATCAAAAATAAATCAAAAATAAAAACAAGTGGAAAAGGCGAGAGTGCGCGAGCACACAGGAGCAAAGACAAGCAGCTCAGCTTGATGCGTAGTAAAAAAATAACAAATAGACAACTGGTCTACCTCATTAGAAATAAAAACCCAAAAGATTAGATAGACAAACAAACAAACACATAAATGTGGAGAGAAGGGCAGTGTGGGCAGGAACAAAGGTAAACAGCAGACAGACCTGAATCCTTATCTTTACAAGGTCGAGCTCAGAACTTTGTTCAGTTTGTCTCGGTGACGTATAATGGAAGGAAGGGAAGGCAACTGGTCGACTTCATTTAAATAAACAAATAAAAAATGAGATAAAATCTCAGGAATAGATAAATAATAACAAAAAAATTGTAAAGTGCAGAAAGCGAGAGCGCGCGAATGCACTCAAGCAAACACAAACAGGACAGCACGATGCGTATTTTTTTTAAAAATTGACAAAATAAATCAAAAATAAATCAAAAATAAAAATAAGTGGAAAAGGCGAGAGTGCGCGAGCACACAGGAGCAAAGACAATCATCGCAGCTTGATGCGTAGAAAAAATAATAATAAATAGACAACTGGTCGACCTCATTAGAAATAAAAACCCAAAAGATTAGATAGACAAACAAACAAACACATAAATGTGGAGAGAAGGGCAGTGCGCGCAGGAGCAAAGTTAAAGAGCAGACACACCTGAATCCTTATATTTACAAGGTCGACCTCAGAACTTTGTTCAGTTTGTCTCGGTGACGGATAATGGAAGGAAGGGCAGGCAACTGGTCGACTTCGTTTAAATAAACAAATAAAAAATGAGATAAAATCTCAGGAATAGATAAATAATAACAAAAAAATTGTAAAGTGGAGAAAGCGAGAGCGCGCGAATGCACTCAAGCAAACACAAACAGCACAGCACGATGCGTATTTTTTTTTAAATTGACAAAATAAATAAAAAATAAATCAAAAATAAAAATAAGTGGAAAAGGCGAGAGTGCGCGAGCACACAGGAGCAAAGACAAGCAGCGCAGCTTGAAGCGTAGTAAAAAAAATAATAAATAGACAACTGGTCGACCTCATTAGAAATAACAACCCAAAAGATTAGATAGACAAACAAACAAACACATAAATGTGGAGAGAAGGGCAGTGCGCGCAGGAGCAAAGGTAAACAGCAGACAGACCTGAATCCTTATCTTTACAAGGTCGACCTCAGAACTTTGTTCAGTTTGTCTCGGTGACGGATAATGGAAGGAAGGGCAGGCAACTGGTCGACTTCATTTAAATAAACAAATAAAAATAAGATAAACTCTCAGGAATAGATAAATAATAACAAAAATATTGTAAAGTGGAAGAAGCGAGAGCGCGCGAATGCACTCAAGCAAACACAAACAGAACAGCACGATGCGTATTTTTTTTAAAAAATTGACAAAATAAATCAAAAATAAATCAAAAATAAAAATAAGTGGAAAAGGCGAGAGTGCGCGAGCACACAGGAGCAAAGACAAGCAGCGCAGCTTGATGCGTAGTAAAAAAAATAATAAATAGACAACTGGTCGACCTCATTAGAAATAAAAACCCAAAAGATTAGATAGACAAACAAACAAACACATAAATGTGGAGAGAAGGGCAGTGCGCGCAGGAGCAAAGGTAAACAGCAGACAGACCTGAATCCTTATCTTTACAAGGTCGACCTCAGAACTTTGTTCAGTTTGTCTCGGTGACGGATAATGGAAGGAAGGGCAGGCAACTGGTCGACTTCATTTAAATAAACAAATAAAAAATAAGATAAACTCTCAGGAATAGATAAATCATAACAAAATTTGTAAAGTGGAGAAAGCGAGAGCGCCCGAATGCACTCAAGCAAACACAAAGAGCACAGCACGATGCGTATTTTTTTTAAAATTGACAAAATAAATAAAAAATAAATCAAAAATAAAAATAAGTGGAAAAGGCGAGAGTGCGCGAGCACACAGGAGCAAAGACAAGCAGCGCAGCTTGATGCGTAGTAAAAAAAATAATAGACAACTGGTCGACCTCATTAGAAATAAAAACCCATAAGATTAGATAGACAAACAAACAAACACATAAATGTGGAGAGAAGGGCAGTGCGCGCAGGAGCAAAGGTAAACAGCAGACAGACCTGAATCCTTATCTTTACAAGGTCGACCTCAGAACTTTGTTCAGTTTGTCTCGGTGACGGATAATGGAAGGAAGGGCAGGCAACTGGTCGACTTCATTTAAATAAACAAATAAAAAATAAGATAAACTCTCAGGAATAGATAAATAATAACAAAAAAATTGTAAAGTGGAGAAAGCGAGAGCGCGCGAATGCACTCAAGCAAACACAAAGAGCACAGCACGATGCGTATTTTTTTTAAATTGACAAAATAAATCAAAAATAAATCAAAAATAAAAACAAGTGGAAAAGGCGAGAGTGCGCGAGCACACAGGAGCAAAGACAAGCAGCGCAGCTTGATGCGTAGTAAAAAAATAACAAATAGACAACTGGTCTACCTCATTAGAAATAAAAACCCAAAAGATTAGATAGACAAACAAACAAACACATAAATGTGGAGAGAAGGGCAGTGTGGGCAGGAACAAAGGTAAACAGCAGACAGACCTGAATCCTTATCTTTACAAGGTCGAGCTCAGAACTTTGTTCAGTTTGTCTCGGTGACGTATAATGGAAGGAAGGGAAGGCAACTGGTCGACTTCATTTAAATAAACAAATAAAAAATGAGATAAAATCTCAGGAATAGATAAATAATAACAAAAAAATTGTAAAGTGCAGAAAGCGAGAGCGCGCGAATGCACTCAAGCAAACACAAACAGGACAGCACGATGCGTATTTTTTTTAAAAATTGACAAAATAAATCAAAAATAAATCAAAAATAAAAATAAGTGGAAAAGGCGAGAGTGCGCGAGCACACAGGAGCAAAGACAATCATCGCAGCTTGATGCGTAGAAAAAATAATAATAAATAGACAACTGGTCGACCTCATTAGAAATAAAAACCCAAAAGATTAGATAGACAAACAAACAAACACATAAATGTGGAGAGAAGGGCAGTGCGCGCAGGAGCAAAGTTAAAGAGCAGACACACCTGAATCCTTATATTTACAAGGTCGACCTCAGAACTTTGTTCAGTTTGTCTCGGTGACGGATAATGGAAGGAAGGGCAGGCAACTGGTCGACTTCGTTTAAATAAACAAATAAAAAATGAGATAAAATCTCAGGAATAGATAAATAATAACAAAAAAATTGTAAAGTGGAGAAAGCGAGAGCGCGCGAATGCACTCAAGCAAACACAAACAGCACAGCACGATGCGTATTTTTTTTTAAATTGACAAAATAAATAAAAAATAAATCAAAAATAAAAATAAGTGGAAAAGGCGAGAGTGCGCGAGCACACAGGAGCAAAGACAAGCAGCGCAGCTTGAAGCGTAGTAAAAAAAATAATAAATAGACAACTGGTCGACCTCATTAGAAATAACAACCCAAAAGATTAGATAGACAAACAAACAAACACATAAATGTGGAGAGAAGGGCAGTGCGCGCAGGAGCAAAGGTAAACAGCAGACAGACCTGAATCCTTATCTTTACAAGGTCGACCTCAGAACTTTGTTCAGTTTGTCTCGGTGACGGAGAATGGAAGGAAGGGCAGGCAACTGGTCGACTTCATTTAAATAAACAAATAAAAAATAAGATAAACTCTCAGGAATAGATAAATAATAACAAAAAAATTGTAACGTGGAGAAAGCGAGAGCGCGCGAATGCACTCAAGCAAACACAAACAGCACAGCACGATGCGTATTTTTTTTTAAATTGACAAAATAAATCAAAAATAAATCAAAAATAAAAATAAGTGGAAAAGGCGAGAGTGCGCGAGCACACAGGAGCAAAGACAAGCAGCGCAGCTTGATTCGTAGTAAAAAAAAAAATAAATAGACAACTGGTCGACCTCATTAGAAATAAAAACCCAAAAGATTAGATAGACAAACAAACAAACACATAAATGTGGAGAGAAGGGCAGTGCGCGCAGGAGCAAAGGTAAACAGCAGACAGACCTGAATCCTTATCTTTACAAGGTCGACCTCAGAAATTTGTTCAGTTTGCCTCGGTGACGGATAATGGAAGGAAGGGCAGGCAACTGGTCGACTTCATTTAAATAAACAAATAAAAAATAAGATAAACTCTCAGGAATAGTTAAATAATAACAAAAAAATTGTAAAGTGGAGAAAGCGAGAGCGCGCGAATGCACTCAAGCAAACACAAACAGCACAGCACGATGCGTATTTTTTTTTAAATTGACAAAATAAATCAAAAATAAATCAAAAATAAAAATAAGTGGAAAAGGCGAGAGTGCGCGAGCACACAGGAGCAAAGTCAAGCAGCGTAGCTTGATGCATAGTAAAAAAAATAAGAAATAGACATCTGGTCGACCTCATTAGAAATAAAAACCCAAAAGATTAGATAGACAAACAAACAAACACATAAATGTGGAGAGAAGGGCAGTGCGCGCAGGAGCAAAGGTAAACAGCAGACAGACCTGAATCCTTATCTTTACAAGGTCGACCTCAGAACTTTGTTCAGTTTGTCTCGGTGACGGATAATGGAAGGAAGGGCAGGCAACTGGTCGACTTCATTTAAATAAACAAATAAAAAATAAGATAAACTCTCAGGAATAGATAAATAATAACAAAAAAATTGTAAAGTGGAGAAAGCGAGAGCGCGCGAATGCACTCAAGCAAACACAAACAGCACAGCACGATGCGTATTTTTTTTAAATTGACAAAATAAATCAAAAATAAATCAAAAATAAAAATAAGTGGAAAAGGCGAGAGTGCGCGAGCACACAGGAGCAAAGACAAGCAGCGCAGCTTGATGCGTAGTAAAAAAAATAATAAATAGACAACTGGTCGACCTCATTAGAAATAAAAACTGAAAAGATTAGATAGACAAACAAACAAACACATAAATGTGGAGAGAAGGGCAGTGCGCGCAGGAGCAAAGGTAAACAGCAGACAGACCTGAATCCTTATCTTTACAAGGTCGACCTCAGAACTTTGTTCAGTTTGTCTCGGTGACGGATTATGGAAGCAAGGGCAGGCAGCTGGTCGACTTCATTTAAATAAACAAATAAAAAATAAGATAAACTCTCAGGAATAGATAAATAATAACAAAAAAATTGTAAAGTGGAGAAAGCGAGAGCGCGCGAATGCACTCAAGCAAACACAAACAGCACAGCACGATGCGTATTTTTTTTTAAATTGACAAAATAAATCAAAAATAAAAACAAGTGGAAAAGGCGAGAGTGCGCGAGCACACAGGAGCAAAGACAAGCAGCGCAGCTTGAGGCGTACTAAAAAAAATAATTAATAGACAACTGGTCGACCTCATTAGAAATAAAAACCCAAAAGATTAGATAGACAAACAAACAAACACGTAAATGTGGAGAGAAGGGCAGTGCGCGCAGGAGCAAAGGTAAACAGCAGACAGACCTGAATCCTTATCTTTACAAGGTCGACCTCAGAACTTTGTTCAGTTTGTCTCGGTGACGGATAATGGAAGGAAGGGCAGGCAACTGGTCGACTTCATTTAAATAAACAAATAAAAAATAAGATAAACTCTCAGGAATAGATAAATAATAACAAAAAAATTGTAAAGTGGAGAAAGCTAGAGCGCGCGAATGCACTCAAGCAAACACAAACAGCACAGCAGGATGCGTATTTTTTTTTAAATTGACAAAATAAATCAAAAATAAATCAAAAATAAAAATAAGTGGAAAAGGCGAGAGTGCGCGAGCACACAGGAGCAAAGACAAGCAGCGCAGCTTGATGCTTAGTAAAAAAAATAATAAATAGACAACTGGTCGACCTCATTAGAAATAAAAACCCAAAAGATTAGATAGACAAACAAACAAACACATAAATGTGGAGAGAAGGGCAGTGCGCGCAGGAGCAAAGGTAAACAGCAGACAGACCTGAATCCTTATCTTTACAAGGTCGACCTCAGAACTTTGTTCAGTTTGTCTCGGTGACGGATAATGGAAGGAAGGGCAGGCAACTGGTCGACTTCATTTAAATAAACAAATAAAAAATAAGATAAACTCTCAGGAATAGATAAATAATAACAAAAAAAATTGTAAAGTGGAGAAAGCGAGAGCGCGCGAATGCACTCAAGCAAACACAAACAGCACAGCACGATGCGTATTTTTTTTAAAATTGACAAAATAAATCAAAAATAAATCAAAAATAAAAATAAGTGGAAAAGGCGAGAGTGCGCGAGCACACAGGAGCAAAGACAAGCAGCGCAGCTTGATGCGTAGTAAAAAAAATAATTAATAGACAACTGGTCGACCTCATTAGAAATAAAAACCCAAAAGATTAGATAGACAAACAAACAAACACATAAATGTGGAGAGAAGGGCAGTGCGCGCAGGAGCAAAGGTAAAGAGCAGACAGACCTGAATCCTTATCTTTACAAGGTCGACCTCAGAACTTTGTTCAGTTTGTCTCGGTGACGGATAATGGAAGGAAGGGCAGGCAGCTGGTCGAGTTCATTTAAATAAACAAATAAAAAATAAGATAAACTCTCAGGAATAGATAAATAATAACAAAAAAATTGTAAAGTGGAGAAAGCGAGAGCGCGCGAATGCACTCAAGCAAACACAAACAGCACAGCAGGATGCGTATTTTTTTTAAAATTGACAAAATAAATCAAAAATAAATCAAAAATAAAAATAAGTGGAAAAGGCGAGAGTGCGCGAGCACACAGGAGCAAAGACAAGCAGCGCAGCTTGATGCGTAGTAAAAAAAATAATTAATAGACAACTGGTCGACCTCATTAGAAATAAAAACCCAAAAGATTAGATAGACAAACAAATAAACACATAAATGTGGAGAGAAGGGCAGTGCGCGCAGGAGCAAAGGTAAACAGCAGACAGACCTGAATCCTTATCTTTACAAGGTCGACCTCAGAACTTTGTTCAGTTTGTCTCGGTGACGGATAATGGAAGGAAGGGCAGGCAACTGGTCGACTTCATTTAAATAAACAAATAAAAAATAAGATAAACTCTCAGGAATAGATAAATAATAACAACAAAATTGTAAAGTGGAGAAAGCGAGAGCGCGCGAATGCACTCAAGCAAACACAAACAGCACAGCACGATGCGTATTTTTTTAAAAAATTGACAAAATAAATCAAAAATAAATCAAAAATAAAAATAAGTGGAAAAGGCGAGAGTGCGCGAGCACACAGGAGCAAAGACAAGCAGCGCAGGTTGATGCGTAGTAAAAAAAATAATAAATAGACAACTGGTCGACCTCATTAGAAATAAAAACCCAAAAGATTAGATAGACAAACAAACAAACACATAAATGTGGAGAGAAGGGCAGTGCGCGCAGGAGCAAAGGTAAACAGCAGACAGACCTGAATCCTTATCTTTACAAGGTCGACCTCAGAACTTTGTTCAGTTTGTCTCGGTGACGGATAATGGAAGGAAGTGCAGGCAACCTGTCGACTTCATTTAAATAAACAAATAAAAAATGAGATAAACTCTCAGGAATAGATAAATAATAAAAAAAATTGTAAAGTGGAGAAAGCGAGAGCGCGCTAATGCACTCAAGCAAACACAAACAGCACAGCACGATGCGTATTTTTTTTTAAATTGACAAAATAAATCAAAAATAAATCAAAAATAAAAATAAGTGGAAAAGGCGAGAGTGCGCGAGCACACAGGAGCAAAGACAAGCAGCGCAGCCTGATGCGTAGTAAAAAAAATAATAAATAGACAACTGGTCGACCTCATTAGAAATAAAAACCGAAAAGATTAGATAGACAAACAAACAAACACATAAATGTGGAGAGAAGGGCAGTGCGCGCAGGAGCAAAGGTAAAGAGCAGACAGACCTGAATCCTTATCTTTACAAGGTCGACCTCAGAACTTTGTTCAGTTTGTCTCGGTGACGGATAATGGAAGGAAGGGCAGGCAGCTGGTCGAGTTCATTTAAATAAACAAATAAAAAATAAGATAAACTCTCAGGAATAGATAAATAATAACAAAAAAATTGTAAAGTGGAGAAAGCGAGAGCGCGCGAATGCACTCAAGCAAACACAAACAGCACAGCACGATGCGTATTTTTTTTTAAATTGACAAAATAAATCAAAAATAAATCAAAAATAAAAATAAGTGGAAAAGGCGAGAGTGCGCGAGCACACAGGAGCAAAGACAAGCAGCGCAGCTTGATGCGTAGTAAAAAAAATAATAAATAGACAACTGGTCGACCTCATTAGAAATAAAAACCCAAAAGATTAGATAGACAAACAAACAAACACATAAATGCGGAGAGAAGGGCAGTGCGCGCAGGAGCAAAGGTAAACAGCAGAAAGACCTGAATCCTTATCTTTACAAGGTCGACCTCAGGACTTTGTTCAGTTTGTCTCGGTGACGGATAATGGAAGGAAGGGCAGGCAACTGGTCGACTTCATTTAAATAAACAAATAAAAAATAAGATAAACTCTCAGGAATAGATAAATAATAACAAAAAAAATTGTAAAGTGGAGAAAGCGAGAGCGCGCGAATGCACTCAAGCAAACACAAACAGCACAGCACGATGCGTATTTTTTTTAAAATTGACAAAATAAATCAAAAATAAATCAAAAATAAAAATAAGTGGTAAAGGCGAGAGTGCGCGAGCACACAGGAGCAAAGACAAGCAGCGCAGCTTGATGCCTAGTAAAAAAAATAATAAATAGACAACTGGTCGACCTCATTAGAAATAAAAACCCAAAAGATTAGATAGACAAACAAACAAACACATAAATGTGGAGAGAAGGGCAGTGCGCGCAGGAGCAAAGGTAAACAGCAGACAGACCTGAATCCTTATCTTTACAAGGTCGACCTCAGAACTTTGTACAGTTTGTCTCGGTGACGGATAATAGAAGGAAGGGCAGGCAACTGGTCGACTTCATTTAAATAAACAAATAAAAAATAAGATAAACTCTCAGGAATAGATAAATAATAACAAAAAAATTGTAAAGTGGAGAAAGCGAGAGCGCGCGAATGCACTCAAGCAAACACAAACAGCACAGCACGATGCGTATTATTTTTTAAATTGACAAAATAAATAAAAAATAAATCAAAAATAAAAATAAGTGGAAAAGGCGAGAGTGCGCGAGCACACAGGAGGAAAGACAAGCAGCGTAGCTTGATGCGTAGTAAAAAAAATAATAAATAGACAACTGGTCGACCTCATTAGAAATAAAAACCCAAAAGATTAGATAGACAAACAAACAAACACATAAATGTGGAGAGAAGGGCAGTGCGCGCAGGAGCAAAGGTAAAAAGCAGACAGACCTGAATACTTATCTTTACAAGGTCGACCTCAGAACTTTGTTCAGTTTGTCTCGGTGACGGATAATGGAAGGAAGGGCAGGCAACTGGTCGACTTCATTTAAATAAACAAATAAAAAATAAGATAAACTCTCAGGAATAGATAAATAATAACAAAAAAATTGTAAAGTGGAGAAAGCGGGAGCGCGCGAATGCACTCAAGCAAACACAAACAGCGCAGCACGATGCGTATTTTTTTTAAAAATTGACAAAATAAATCAAAAATAAATCAAAAATAAAAATAAGTGGAAAAGGCGAGAGTGCGCGACCATACAGGAGCAAAGACAAGCAGCGCAGCTTGATGCGTAGTAAAAAAAATAATAAATAGACAACTGGTCGACCTCATTAGAAATAAAAACCCAAAAGATTAGATAGACAAACAAACAAACACATAAATGTGGAAAGAAGGGCAGTGCGGGCAGGAGCAAAGGTAAACAGCAGACAGACCTGAATCCTTATCTTTACAAGGTCGACCTCAGAACTTTGTTCAGTTTGTCTCGGTGACGGATAATGGAAGGAAGGGCAGCCAACTGGTTGACTTCATTTAAATAAACAAATAAAAAATAAGATAAACTCTCAGGAATAGATAAATAATAACAAAAAAATTGTAAAGTGGAGAAAGCGAGAGCGCGCGATTGCACTCAAGCAAACACAAACAGCACAGCACGATGCGTTTTTTTTTAAATTGACAAAATAAATCAAAAATAAAAATAAGTGGAAAAGGCGAGAGTGCGCGAGCACACAGGAGCAAAGAAAAGCAGCGCAGCTTGATGCGTATTAAAAAAAATAATAAATAGACAACTGGTCGACCTCATTAGAAATAAAAACCCAAAAGATTAGATAGACAAACAAACAAACACGTAAATGTGGAGAGAAGGGCAGTGCGCGCAGGAGCAAAGGTAAACAGCAGACAGACCTGAATCCTTATCTTTACAAGGTCGACCTCAGAACTTTGTTCAGTTTGTCTCGGTGACGGATAATGGAAGGAAGGGCAGGCAACTGGTCGACTTCATTTAAATAAACAAATAAAAAATAAGATAAACTCTCAGGAATAGATAAATAATAACAAAAAAATTGTAAAGTGGAGAAAGCGAGAGCGCGCGAATGCACTCAAGCAAACACAACCAGCACAGCACGATGCGTATTTTTTTTAAATTGACAAAATAAATCAAAAATAAATCAAAAATAAAAATAAGTGGAAAAGGCGAGAGTGCGCGAGCACACAGGAGCAAAGAGAAGCAGCGCAGCTTGATGCTTAGTAAAAAAAATAATAAATAGACAACTGGTCGACCTCATTAGAAATAAAAACCCAAAAGATTAGATAGACAAACAAACAAACACATACATGTGGAGAGAAGGGCAGTGCGCGCAGGAGCAAAGGTAAACAGCAGACAGACCTGAATCCTTATCTTTACAAGGTCGACCTCAGAACTTTGTTCAGTTTGTCTCGGTGACGGATAATTGAAGGAAGGGCAGGCAACTGGTCCACTTCATTTAAATAAACAAATAAAAAATAAGATACACTCTCAAGAATAGATAAATAATAACAAAAAAATTGTAAAGTGGAGAAAGCGAGAGCGCGCGAATGCACTCAAGCAAACACAAACAGCACAGCACGATGCGTATTTTTTTTTAAATTGACAAAATAAATAAAAAATAAATAAAAAATAAAAATAAGTGGAAATGGCGAGAGTGCGCGAGCACACAGGAGCAAAGACAAGCAGCGCAGCTTGATGCGTAGTAAAAAAAAATAATAAATAGACAACTGGTCGACCTCATTAGAAATAAAAACCCAAAAGATTAGATAGACAAACAAACAAACACATAAATGTGGAGAGAAGGGCAGTGCGCGCAGGAGCAAAGGTAAACAGCAGACAGACCTGAATACTTATCTTTACAAGGTCGACCTCAGAACTTTGTTCAGTTTTTCTCGGTGACGGATAATGGAAGGAAGGGCAGGCAACTGGTCGACTTCATTTAAATAAACAAATAAAAAATAAGATAAACTCTCAGGAATAGATAAATAATAACAAAAAAATTGTAAAGTGGAGAAAGCGAGAGCGCGCGAATGCACTCAAGCAAACACAAACAGCACAGCACGATGCGTATTTTTTTTAAATTGACAAAATAAATCAAAAATAAATCAAAAATAAAAATAAGTGGAAAAGGCGAGAGTGCGCGAGCACACAGGAGCAAAGACAAGCAGCGCAGCTTGATGCTTAGTAAAAAAAATAATAAATAGACAACTGGTCGACCTCATTAGAAATAAAAACCCAAAAGATTAGATAGACAAACAAACAAACACATTAATGTGGAGAGAAGGGCAGTGCGCGCAGGAGCAAAGGTAAACAGCAGACAGACCTGAATCCTTACCTTTACAAGGTCGACCTCAGAACTTTGTTCAGTTTGTCTCGGTGACGGATAATGGAAGGAAGGACAGGCAACTGGTCGACTTCATTTAAATAAACAAATAAAAAATAAGATAAACTCTCAAGAATAGATAAATAATAACAAAAAAAATGTAAAGTGGAGAAAGCGAGAGCGCGCGAATGCACTCAAGCAAACACAAACAGCACAGCACGATGCGTATTTTTTTTTTAAATTGACAAAATAAATCAAAAATAAAAATAAGAGGAAAAGGCGAGAGTGCGCGAGCATACAGGAGCAAGGACAAGCAGCGCAGCTTGATGCGTAGTAAAAAAAATAATTAATAGACAACTGGTCGACCTCATTAGAAATAAAAACCCAAAAGATTAGATAGACAAACAAACAAACACGTAAATGTGGAGAGAAGGGCAGTGCGCGCAGGAGCAAAGGTAAACAGCAGACAGACCTGAATCCTTATCTTTACAAGGTCGACCTCAGAACTTTGTTCAGTTTGTCTCGGTGACGGATAATGGAAGGAAGGGCAGGCAACTGGTCGACTTCATTTAAATAAACAAATAAAAAATAAGATAAACTCTCAGGAATAGATAAATAATAAAAAAAAATTGTAAAGTGGAGAAAGCGAGAGCGCGCGAATGCACTCAAGCAAACACAAACAGCACAGCACGATGCGTATTTTTTTTTAAATTGACAAAATAAATCAAAAATGAATCAAAAATAAAAATAAGTGGAAAAGGCGAGAGTGCGCGAGCACACAGGAGCACAGACAAGCAGCGCAGCTTGATGCGTAGTAAAAAAAATAATAAATAGACAACTGGTCGACCTCATTAGAAATAAAAACCCAAAAGATTAGATAGACAAACAAACAAACACATAAATGTGGAGAGAAGGGCAGTGTGCGCAGGAGCAAAGGTAAACAGCAGACAGACCTGAATCCTTATCTTTACAAGGTCGACCTCAGAACTTTGTTCAGTTTGTCTCGGTGACGGATAATGGAAGGAAGGGCAGGCAACTGGTCGACTTCATTTAAATAAACAAATAAATAATAAGATAAACTCTCAGGAATAGATAAATAATAACAAAAAAATTGCAAAGTGGAGAAAGCGAGAGCGCGCGAATGCACTCAAGCAAACACAAACAGCACAGCAAGATGCGTATTTTTTTTTAAAATTGACAAAATAAATCAAAAATAAATCAAAAATAAAAATAAGTGGAAAAGGAGAGAGTGCGCGAGCACACAGGAGCAAAGACAAGCAACGCAGCTTGATGCGTAGTAAAAAAAAATAATAAATAGACAACTGGTCGACCTCATTAGAAATAAAAACCCAAAAGATTAGATAGACAAACAAACAAACACATAAATGTGGAGAGAAGGGCAGTGCGCGCAGGAGCAAAGGTAAACAGCAGACAGACCTGAATCCTTATCTTTACAAGGTCGACCTCAGAACTTTGTTCAGTTTTTCTCGGTGACGGATAATGGAAGGAAGGGCAGGCAACTGGTCGACTTCATTTAAATAAACAAATAAAAAATAAGATAAACTCTCAGGAATAGATAAATAATAACAAAAAAATTGTAAAGTGGAGAAAGCGAGAGCGCGCGAATGCACTCAAGCAAACACAAACAGCACAGCACGATGCGTATTTTTTTTTAAATTGACAAAATAAATCAAAAATAAAAACAAGTGGAAAAGGCGAGAGTGCGCGAGCACACAGGAGCAAAGACAAGCAGCGCAGCTTGAGGCGTACTAAAAAAAAATAATTAATAGACAACTGGTCGACCTCATTAGAAATAAAAACCCAAAAGATTAGATAGACAAACAAACAAACACGTAAATGTGGAGAGAAGGGCAGTGCGCGCAGGAGCAAAGGTAAACAGCAGACAGACCTGAATCCTTATCTTTACAAGGTCGACCTCAGAACTTTGTTCAGTTTGTCTCGGTGACGGATAATGGAAGGAAGGGCAGGCAACTGGTCGACTTCATTTAAATAAACAAATAAAAAATAAGATAAACTCTCAGGAATAGATAAATAATAACAAAAAAATTGTAAAGTGGAGAAAGCGAGAGCGCGCGAATGCACTCAAGCAAACACAAACAGCACAGCAGGATGCGTATTTTTTTTTAAATTGACAAAATAAATCAAAAATAAATCAAAAATAAAAATAAGTGGAAAAGGCGAGAGTGCGCGAGCACACAGGAGCAAAGACAAGCAGCGCAGCTTGATGCTTAGTAAAAAAAATAATAAATAGACAACTGGTCGACCTCATTAGAAATAAAAACCCAAAAGATTAGATAGACAAACAAACAAACACATAAATGTGGAGAGAAGGGCAGTGCGCGCAGGAGCAAAGGTAAACAGCAGACAGACCTGAATCCTTATCTTTACAAGGTCGACCTCAGAACTTTGTTCAGTTTGTCTCGGTGACGGATAATGGAAGGAAGGGCAGGCAACTGGTCGACTTCATTTAAATAAACAAATAAAAAATAAGATAAACTCTCAGGAATAGATAAATAATAACAACAAAATTGTAAAGTGGAGAAAGCGAGAGCGCGCGAATGCACTCAAGCAAACACAAACAGCACAGCACGATGCGTATTTTTTTTAAAAATTGACAAAATAAATCAAAAATAAATCAAAAATAAAAATAAGTGGAAAAGGCGAGAGTGCGCGAGCACACAGGAGCAAAGACAAGCAGCGCAGCTTGATGCGTAGTAAAAAAAATAATAAATAGACAACTGGTCGACCTCATTAGAAATAAAAACCCAAAAGATTAGATAGACAAACAAACAAACACATAAATGTGGAGAGAAGGGCAGTGCGCGCAGGAGCAAAGGTAAACAGCAGACAGACCTGAATCCTTATCTTTACAAGGTCGACCTCAGAACTTTGTTCAGATTGTCTCGGTCACGGATAATGGAAGGAAGGGCAGGCAACTGGTCGACTTCATTTAAATAAACAAATAAAAAATAAGATAAACTCTCAGGAATAGATAAATAATAACAAAAAGATTGTAAAGTGGAGAAAGCGAGAGCGCGCGAATGCACTCAAGCAAACACAAACAGCACAGCACGATGCGTATTTTTTTTTAAATTGACAAAATAAATCAAAAATAAATCAAAAATAAAAATAAGTGGAAAAGGCGAGAGTGCGCGAGCACACCGGAGCAAAGACAAGCAGCGCAGCTTGATGCGTAGTAAAAAAATAATAAATAGACAACTGGTCGACCTCATTAGAAATAAAAACCCAAAAGATTAGATAGACAAACAAACAAACACATAAATGTGGAGAGAAGGGCAGTGCGCGCAGGAGCAAAGGTAAACAGCAGACAGACCTGAATCCTTATCTTTACAAGGTCGACCTCAGAACTTTGTCCAGTTTGTCTGGGTGACGGATAATGGAAGGAAAGGCAGGCAACTGGTCGAATTCATTTAAATAAACAAATAAAAAATAAGATAAACTCTCAGGAATAGATAAATAATAACAAAAAAATTGTAAACTGGAGAAAGCGAGAGCGCGCGAATGCACTCAAGCAAACACAAACAGCACAGCACGATGCGTATTTTTTTTAAATTGACAAAATAAATAAAAAATAAATCAAAAATAAAAATAAGTGGAAAAGGCGAGAGTGCGCGAGCACACAGGAGCAAAGACAAGCAGCGCAGCTTGATGCGTAGTAAAAAAAATAATAAATAGACAACTGGTCGACCTCATTAGAAATAAAAACCCAAAAGATTAGATAGACAAACAAACAAACACATAAATGTGGAGAGAACGGCAATGCGCGCAGGAGCAAAGGTAAACAGCAGACAGACCTGAATCCTTATCTTTAAAAGGTCGACCTCAGAACTTTGTTCAGTTTGTCTCGGTGACGGATAATGGAAGGAAGGGCAGGCAACTGGTCGACTTCATTTAAATAAACAAATAAAAAATAAGAAAAACTCTCAGGAATAGATAAATAATAACAAAAAAATTGTAAAGTGGAGAAAGCGAGAGCGCGCGAATGCACTCAGGCAAACACAAACAGCACAGCACGATGCGTATTTTTTTTAAATTGACAAAATAAATCAAAAATAAATCAAAAATAAAAATAAGTGGAAAAGGCGAGAGTGCGCGTGCACACAGGAGCAAAGACAAGCAGCGCAGCTTGATGCGTCGTAAAAAAATAATAAATAGACAACTGGTCGAACTCATTTGAAATAAAAACCCAAAAGATTAGATAGACAAACAAACAAACACATAAATGTGGAGAGAAGGGCAGTGCGCGCAGGAGCAAAGGTAAACAGCAGACAGACCTGAATCCTTATCTTTACAAGGTCGACCTCAGAACTTTGTTCAGTTTGTCTCGGTGACGGATAATGGAAGGAAGGGCAGGCAACTGGTCGACTTCATTTAAATAAACAAATAAAAAATAAGATAAACTCTCAGGAATAGATAAATAATAACAAAAAAATTGTAAAGTGGAGAAAGCGAGAGCGCGCGAATGCACTCAAGCAAACACAAACAGCACAGCACGATGCGTATTTTTTTTTTAAATTGACAAAATAAATCAAAAATAAATCAAAAATAAAAATAAGTGGAAAAGGCGAGAGTACGCGGGCACACAGGAGCAAAGACAAGCAGCGCAGCTTGATGAGTAGTAAAAAAAATAATAAATAGACAACTGGTCGACCTCATTAGAAATAAAAACCCAGAAGATTAGATAGACAAACAAACAAACACATAAATGTGGAGAGAAGGGCAGTGCGCGCAGGAGCAAAGGTAAACAGCAGACAGACCTGAATCCTTATCTTTACAAGGTCGACCTCAGAACTTTGTTCAGTTTGTCTCGGTGACGGATAATGGAAGGAAGGGCAGGCAACTGGTCGACTTCATTTAAATAAACAAATAAAAAATAAGATAAACTCTCAGGAATAGATAAATAATAACAAAAAAATTGTAAAGTGGAGAAAGCGAGAGCGCGCGAATGCACTCAAGCAAACACAAACAGCACAGCACGATGCGTATTTTTTTTAAATTGACAAAATAAATCAAAAATAAATCAAAAATAAAAATAAGTGGAAAAGGTGAGAGTGCGCGAGCACACAGGAGCAAAGACAAGCAGCGCAGCTTGATGCGTAGTAAAAAAAATAATAAATAGACAACGGGTCGACCTCATTAGAAATAAAAACCAAAAAGATTAGATAGACAAACAAACAAACACATAAATGTGGAGAGAGGGGCAGTGCGCGAAGGAGCAAAGGTAAACAGCAGACAGACCTGAATCCTAATCTTTACAAGGTCGACCTCAGAACTTTGTTCAGTTTGTCTCGGTGACGGATAATGGAAGGAAGGGCAGGCAACTGGTCGACTTCATTTAAATAAACAAATCAAAAATAAGATAAACGCTCTGGAATAGATAAATAATAACAAAAAAATTGTAAAGTGGAAAAAGCGAGAGCTCGCGAATGCACTCAAGCAAACACAAACAGCAAAGCACGATGCGTATTTTATTTAAAATTGACAAAATAAATCAAAAATAAATCAAAAATAAAAATAAGTGGAAAAAGCGAGAGTGCGCGAGCACACAGCAGCAAAGACACGCAGCGCAGCTTGATGCGTAGTAAAAAAAATAATAAATAGACAACTGGTCGACCTCGTCAGAAATAAAGACCCAAAAGATTAGATAGACAAACAAACAAACACATAAATGTGGAGAGAAGGGCAGTGCGCGCAGGAGCAAATGTAAACAGCAGACAGACCTGAATCCTTATCTTTACAAGGTCGACCTCAGAACTTTGTTCAGTTTGTCTCGGTGACGGATAATGGAAGGAAGGGCAGGCAACTGGTCGACTTCATTTAAATAAACAAATAAAAAATAAGGTAAACTCTCAGGAATAGATAAATAATAACAAAAAAATTTAAAATGAAGAAAGCGAGAGCGCGCGAATGAACTCAAGCAAACACAAACTGCACAGCACGATGCGTATTTTTTTAAGTTGACAAAATAAATCAAAAATAAATCAAAAATAAAAATAAGTGGAAAAGGCGAGAGTGCGCGAGCACACAGCAGCAAAGACAAGCAGCGCAGCTTGATGCGTAGTAAAAAAAATAATAAATAGACAACTGGTCGACCTCATTAGAAATAAAGACCCAAAAGATTAGATAGACAAACAAACAAACACATAAATGTGGAGAGAAGGGCAGTGCGCGCAGGAGCAAAGGTAAACAGCAGACTGACTTGAATCCTTATCTTTACAAGGTCGACCTCAGAACTTTGTTCAGTTTGTCTCGGTGACGGATAATGGAAGGAAGGGCAGGCAACTGGTCGACTTCATTTAAATAAACAAATAAAAAATAAGATAAACTCTCAGGAATAGATAAATAATAACAAAAAAATTGTAAAGTGGAGAAAGCGAGAGAGCGCGAATGCACTCAAGCAAACACAAACAGCACAGCACGATGCGTATTTTTTTTTAAATTTACAAATTAAATCAAAAATAAATCAAAAATAAAAATAAGTGGAAAAGGCGAGACTGCGCGAGCACACAGGAGCAAAGACAAGCAGCGCAGCTTGATGCGTAGTAAAAAAAATAATAAATAGACAACTGGTCGACCTCATTAGAAATAAAAACCCAAAAGATTAGATAGACAAACAAACAAACACATAAATGTGGAGAGAAGGGCAGTGCACGCAGGAGCAAAGGTAAACAGCAGACAGACCTGAATCCTTATCTTTACAAGGTCGACTTCAGAACTTTGTTCAGTTTGTCTCGGTGACGGATAATGGAAGGAAGGGCAGGCAACTGGTCGACTTCATTAAAATAAACAAATAAAAAATTAGATAAACTCTCAGGAATAGATAAATAATAACAAAAAAATTGTAAAGTGGAGAAAGCGAGAGCGCGCGAATGCACTCACGCAAACACAAACAGCACAGCACGATGCGTATTTTTTTTTAAATTGACAAAATAAATCAAAAATAAATCAAAAATAAAAATAAGTGGAAAAGGCGAGAGTGCGCGAGCACACAGGAGCAAAGACAAGCAGCGCAGCTTGATGCGTAGTAAAAAAAAAAGTAAATAGACAACTGGTCGACCTCATTAGAAATAAAAACCCAAAAGATTAGATAGACAAACAAACAAACACATAAATGTGGAGAGAAGGGCAGTGCGCGCAGGAGCAAAGGTAAACAGCAGACAGACCTGAATCCTTATCTTTACAAGGTCGACCTCAGAACTTTGTTCAGTTTGTCTCTGTGATGGATAATGGAAGGAAGGGCAGGCAACTGGTCGACTTCATTTAAATAAACAAATAAAAAATAAGATAAACTCTCAGGAATAGATAAATAATAACAAAAAATTGTAAAGTGGAGAAAGCAAGAGCGCGCGAATGCACTCAAGCAAACACAAACAGCACAGTACGGTGCGTATTTTTTTTTAATTGACAAAATAAATCAAAAATAAAAATAAGTGGAAAAGGCGAGAGTGCGCGAGCACACAGGAGCAAAGACAAGCAGCGCAGCTTGATGCGTAGTAAAAAAAATAATAAATAGACAACTGGTCGACCTCATTAGAAATAAAAACCCAAAGGATTAGATACACAAACAAACACATAAATGTGGAGAGAAGGGCAGTGCGCGCAGGAGCAAAGGTAAACAGCAGACAGACCTGAATCCTTATCTTTACAAGGTCGACCTCAGAACTTTGTTCAGTTTGTCTCGGTGACGGATAATGGAAGGATGGGCAGGCAACTGGTGGACTTCATTTAAATAAACAAATAAAAAATAAGATAAACTCTCAGGAATAGATAAATAATAAAAAAAATTGTAAAGTGGAGAAAGCGAGAGCGCGCGAATGCACTCAAGCAAACACAAACAGCACAGCACGATGCGTATTTTTTTTTTAAAATTGACAAAATAAATCAAAAATAAAAATAAGTGGAAAAGGCGAGAGTGCGCGAGCACACAGGAGCAAAGACAAGCAGCGCAGCTTGATGCGTAGTAAAAAAAATAATAAATCGACAACTGTTCGACCTCATTAGAAATAAAAACCCAAAAGATTAGCTAGACAAACAAACAAACACATAAATGTGGAGAGAAGGGCAGTGCGCGCAGGAGCAAAGGTAAACAGCAGACAGACATGAATCCTTATCTTTACAAGGTCGACCTCAGAACTTTGTTCAGTTTGTCTCGGTGACGGATAATGGAAGGAAGGGCAGGCAACTGGTCGACTTCATTTAAATAAACAAATAAAAAATAAGATAAACTCTCAGGAATAGATAAATAATAACAAAAAAATTGAGGAGAAAGCGAGAGCGCGTGAATGCACTCAAGAAAACACAAACAGCACAGCACGATGCGTATTTTTTTTTAAATTGACAAAATAAATCAAAAATAAAAATAAGTGGAAAAGGCGAGAGTGCGCGAGCACACAGGAGCAAAGACAAGCAGCGCAGCTTGATGCGTAGTAAAAAAAATAATAAATAGACAACTGGTCGACCTCATTAGAAATCAAAACCCAAAAGATTAGATAGACAAACAAACAAACACATAAATGTGGAGAGAAGGGCAGTGCGCGCAGGAGCAAAGTTCAACAGCAGACAGACCTGAATCCTTATCTTTACAAGGTCGACCTCAGAACTTTGTTCAGTTTGTCTCGGTGACGGATAATGGAAGGAAGGGCAGGCAACTGGTCGACTTCATTTAAATAAACAAATAAAAAATAAGATAAACTCTCAGGAATAGATAAATAATAACAAAAAAATTGTGGAGAAAGCGAGAGCGCGCGAAGGCACTCAAGCAAACACAAACAGCACAGCACGATGCGTGTTTTTTTTTAAAATTGACAAAATAAATCAAAAATAAAAATAAGTGGAAAAGGCGAGAGTGCGCGAGCACACAGGAGCAAAGACAAGCAGCGCAGCTTGATGCGTAGTAAAAAAAATAATAAATAGACAACTGGTCGACCTCATTAGAAATAAAAACCCAAAAGATTAGATAGACAAACAAACAAACACATAAATGTGGAGAGAAGGGCAGTGCGGGCAGGATCAAAGGTAAACAGCAGACAGACCTGAATCCTTATCTTTACAAGGTCGACCTCAGAAATTTGTTCAGTTTGTCTCGGTGACGGATAATGGAAGGAAGGGCAGGCAACTGGTCGACTTCATTTAAATAAACAAATAAAAAATAAGATAAACTCTCAGGAATAGATAAATAATAACAAAAAAATTGTGGAGAAAGCGAGAGCGCGTGAATGCACTCAAGCAAAAACAAACAGCACAGCACGATGCGTATTTTTTTTAAAATTGACAAAATAAATCAAAAATAAAAATAAGTGGAAAAGGCGAGAGTGCGCGAGCACACAGGAGCAAAGACAAGCAGCGCAGCTTGATGCGTAGTAAAAAAAATAATAAATAGACAACTGGTCGACCTCATTAGAAATAAAAACCCAAAAGATTAGATAGACAAACAAACAAACACATAAATGTGGAGAGAAGGGCAGTGCGCGCAGGAGCAAAGTTCAACAGCAGACAGACCTGAATCCTTATCTTTACAAGGTCGACCTCAGAAATTTGTTCAGTTTGTCTCGGTGACGGATAATGGAAGGAAGGGCAGGCAACTGGTCGACTTCATTTAAATAAACAAATAAAAAATAAGATAAACTCTCAGAAATAGATAAATAATAACAAAAAAATTGTGGAGAAAGCGAGAGCGCGCGAATGCACTCAAGCAAACACAAACAGCACAGCACGATGCGTGTTTTTTTTTAAAATTGACAAAATAAATCAAAAATAAATCAAAAATAAAAATAAGTGGAAAAGGCGAGAGTGCGCGAGCACACAGGAGCAAAGACAAGCAGCGCAGCTTGATGCGTAGTAAAAAAAATAATAAATAGACAACTGGTCGACCTCATTAGAAATAAAAACCCAAAAGTTTAGATAGACAAACAAACAAACACATAAATGTGGAGAGAAGGGCAGTGCGCGCAGGAGCAAAGGTAAACAGCAGACATACCTGAATGCTTATCTTTACAAGGTCGAACTCAGAATTTTGTTCAGTTTGTCTCGGTGACGGATAATGGAAGGAAGGGCAGGCAACTGGTCGACTTCATTTAAATAAACAAATAAAAAATAAGATAAACTCTCAGGAATAGATAAATAATAACAAAAAAATTGTAAAGTGGAGAAAGCGAGAGCGCGCGAATGCACTCAAGCAAACACAAACAGCACAGCACGATGCGTATTTTTTTTAAAATTGACAAAATAAATCAAAAATAAAAATAAGTGGAAAAGGCGAGAGTGCGCGAGCACACAGGAGCAAAGACAAGCAGCGCAGCTTGATGCGTAGTAAAAAAAATAATAAATAGACAACTGGTCGACCTCATTAGAAATCAAAACCCAAAAGATTAGATAGACAAACAAACAAACACATAAATGTGGAGAGAAGGGCAGTGCGCGCAGGAGCAAAGGTAAACAGCAGACAGACCTGAATCCTTATCTTTACAAGGTCAACCTCAGAACTTTGTTCAGTTTGTCTCTGTGACGGATAAAGGAAGGAAGGGCAGGCAACTGGTCGACTTCATTTAAATAAACAAATAAAAATTAAGATAAACTCTCAGGAATAGATAAATAATAACAAAAAAATTGTAAAGTGGAGAAAGCGAGAGCGCGCGAATGCACTCAAGCAAACACAAACAGCACAGCACGATGCGTATTTTTTTTTAATTGACAAAATAAGTCAAAAATAAATCAAAAATAAAAATAAGTGGAAAAGGCGAGAGTGCGCGAGCACACAGGAGCAAAGACAAGCAGCGCAGCTTGATGCGTAGTAAAAAAAATAATAAATAGACAACTGGTCGACCTCATTAGAAATAAAAACCCAAAAGATTAGATAGACAAACAAACAAACACATAAATGTGGAGAGAAGGGCAGTGCGCGCAGGAGCAAAGGTAAACAGCAGACAGACCTGAATCCTTATCTTTACAAGGTCGACCTCAGAACTTTGTTCAGTTTGTCTCGGTGACGGATAATGGAAGGAAGGGCAGGCAACTGGTCGACTTCATTTAAATAAACAAATAAAAAATAAGATAAACTCTCAGGAATAGATAAATAATAACAAAAAAATTGTAAAGTGGAGAAAGCGAGAGCACGCAAATGCACTCAAGCAAACCCAAAGAGCACAGCACGATGCGTATTTTTTTTAAATTGACAAAATAAATCAAAAATAAATCAAAAATAAAAATAAGTGGAAAAGGCGAGAGTGCGCGAGCACACAGGAGCAAAGACAAGCAGCGCAGCTTGATGCGTAGTAAAAAAATAATAAATAGACAACTGGTCGACCTCATTAGAAATAAAAACCCAAAAGATTAGATAGACAAACAAACAAACACATAAATGTGGAGAGAAGGGCAGTGCGCGCAGGAGCAAAGTTCAACAGCAGACAGACCTGAATCCTTATCTTTACAAGGTCGACCTCAGAAATTTGTTCAGTTTGTCTCGGTGACGGATAATGGAAGGAAGGGCAGGCAACTGGTCGACTTCATTTAAATAAACAAATAAAAAATAAGATAAACTCTCAGGAATAGATAAATAATAACAAAAAAATTGTGGAGAAAGCGAGAGCGCGCGAATGCACTCAAGCAAACACAAACAGCACAGCACGATGCGTGTTTTTTTTTAAAATTGACAAAATAAATCAAAAATAAAACAAAAATAAAAATAAGTGGAAAAGGCGAGAGTGCGCGAGCACACAGGAGCAAAGACAAGCAGCGCAGCTTGATGCGTAGTAAAAAAAATAATAAATAGACAACTGGTCGACCTCATTAGAAATAAAAACCCAAAAGATTAGATAGACAAACAAACAAACACATAAATGTGGAGAGAAGGGCAGTGCGCGCAAGAGCAAAGGTAAACAGCAGACAGACCTGAATGCTTATCTTTACAAGGTCGACCTCAGAACTTTGTTCAGTTTGTCTCGGTGACGGATAATGGAAGGAAGGGCAGGCAACTGGTCGACTTCATTTAAATAAACAAATAAAAAATAAGATAAACTCTCAGGAATAGATAAATAATAACAAAAAAATTGTAAAGTGGAGAAAGCGAGAGCGCGCGAATGCACTCAAGCAAACACAAACAGCACAGCACGATGCGTATTTTTTTTAAAATTGACAAAATAAATCAAAAATAAAAATAAGTGGAAATGGCGAGAGTGCGCGACCACACAGGAGCAAAGACAAGCAGCGCAGCTTGATGCGTAGTAAAAAAAATAATAAATAGACAACTGGTCGACCTCATTAGAAATCAAAACCCAAAAGATTAGATAGACAAACAAACAAACACATAAATGTGGAGAGAAGGGCAGTGCGCGCAGGAGCAAAGGTAAACAGCAGACAGACCTGAATCCTTATCTTTACAAGGTCAACCTCAGAACTTTGTTCAGTTTGTCTCGGTGACGGATAATGGAAGGAAGGGCAGGCAACTGGTCGACTTCATTTAAATAAACAAATAAAATTAAGATAAACTCTCAGGAATAGATAAATAATAACAAAAAAATTGTAAAGTGGAGAAAGCGAGAGCGCGCGAATGCACTCAAGCAAACACAAACAGCACAGCACGATGCGTATTTTTTTTTTAAATTGACAAAATAAATCAAAAATAAATCAAAAATAAAAATAAGTGGAAAAGGCGAGAGTGCGCGAGCACACAGGAGCAAAGACAAGCAGCGCAGCTTGATGCGTAGTAAAAAAAAATAATAAATAGACAAGTGGTCGACCTCATTAGAAATAAAAACCCAAAAGATTAGATAGACAAACAAACAAACACATAAATGTGGAGAGAAGGGCAGTGCGCGCAGGAGCAAAGGTAAACAGCAGACAGACCTGAATCCTTATCTTTACAAGGTCGACCTCAGAACTTTGTTCAGTTTGTCTCGGTGACGGATAATGGAAGGAAGGGCAGGCAACTGGTCGACTTCATTTAAATAAACAAATAAAAAATAAGATAAACTCTCAGGAATAGATAAATAATAACAAAAAAATTGTAAAGTGGAGAAAGCGAGAGCACGCAAATGCACTCAAGCAAACCCAAAGAGCACAGCACGATGCGTATTTTTTTTTAAATTGACAAAATAAATCAAAAATAAATCAAAAATAAAAATAAGTGGAAAAGGCGAGAGTGCGCGAGCACACAGGAGCAAAGACAAGCAGCGCAGCTTGATGCGTAGTAAAAAAAATAATAAATAGACAACTGGTCGACCTCATTAGAAATAAAAACCCAAAAGATTAGATAGACAAACAAACAAACACATAAATGTGGAGAGAAGGGCAGTGCGCGCAGGAGCAAAGTTCAACAGCAGACAGACCTGAATCCTTATCTTTACAAGGTCGACCTCAGAAATTTGTTCAGTTTGTCTCGGTGACGGATAATGGAAGGAAGGGCAGGCAACTGGTCGACTTCATTTAAATAAACAAATAAAAAATAAGATAAACTCTCAGGAATAGATAAATAATAACAAAAAAATTGTGGAGAAAGCGAGAGCGCGGGAATGCACTCAAGCAAACACAAACAGCACAGCACGATGCGTGTTTTTTTTTAAAAATTGACAAAATAAATAAAAAATAAATCAAAAATAAAAATAAGTGGAAAAGGCGAGAGTGCGCGAGCACACAGGAGCAAAGACAAGCAGCGCAGCTTGATGCGTAGTAAAAAAAATAATAAATAGACAACTGGTCGACCTCATTAGAAATAAAAACCCAAAAGATTAGATAGACAAACAAACAAACACATAAATGTGGAGAGAAGGGCAGTGCGCGCAGGAGCAAAGGTAAACAGCAGACAGACCTGAATGCTTATCTTTACAAGGTCGACCTCAGAACTTTGTTAAGTTTGTCTCGGTGACGGATAATAGAAGGAAGGGCAGGCAACTGGTCGACTTCATTTAAATAAACAAATAAAAAATAAGATAAACTCTCAGGAATAGATAAATAATAACAAAAAAATTGTAAAGTGGAGAAAGCGAGAGCGCGCGAATGCACTCAAGCAAACACAAACAGCACAGCACGATGCGTATTTTTTTTAAATTGACAAAATAAATCAAAAATAAAAATAAGTGGAAAAGGCGAGAGTGCGCGAGCACACAGGAGCAAAGACAAGCAGCGCAGCTTGATGCGTAGTAAAAAAAATAATAAATAGACAACTGGTCGACCTCATTAGAAATCAAAACCCAAAAGATTAGATAGACAAACAAACAAACACATAAATGTGGAGAGAAGGGCATTGCGCGCAGGAGCAAAGGTAAACAGCAGACAGACCTGAATCCTTATCTTTACAAGGTCAACCTCAGAACTTTGTTCAGTTTGTCTCGGTGACGGATAATGGAAGGAAGGGCAGGCAACTGGTCGACTTCATTTAAATAAACAAATAAAAATTAAGATAAACTCTCAGGAATAGATAAATAATAACAAAAAAATTGTAAAGTGGAGAAAGCGAGAGCGCGCGAATGCACTCAAGCAAACACAAACAGCACAGCACGATGCGTATTTTTTTTTAAATTGACAAAATAAATCAAAAATAAATCAAAAATAAAAATAAGTGGAAAAGGCGAGAGTGCGCGAGCACACAGGAGCAAAGACAAGCAGCGCAGCTTGATGCGTAGTAAAAAAAATAATAAATAGACAAGTGGTCGACCTCATTAGAAATAAAAACCCAAAAGATTAGATAGACAAACAAACAAACACATAAATGTGGAGAGAAGGGCAGTGCGCGCAGGAGCAAAGGTAAACAGCAGACAGACCTGAATCCTTATCTTTACAAGGTCGACCTCAGAACTTTGTTCAGTTTGTCTCGGTGACGGATAATGGAAGGAAGGGCAGGCAACTGGTCGACTTCATTTAAATAAACAAATAAAAAATAAGATAAAATCTCAGGAATAGATAAATAATAACAAAAAAATTGTAAAGTGGAGAAAGCGAGAGCACGCAAATGCACTCAAGCAAACCCAAAGAGCACAGCACGATGCGTATTTTTTTTTAAATTGACAAAATAATTCAAAAATAAATCAAAAATAAAAATAAGTGGAAAAGGCGAGAGTGCGCGAGCACACAGGAGCAAAGACAAGCAGCGCAGCTTGATGCGTAGTAAAAAAAATAATAAATAGACAACTGGTCGACCTCATTAGAAATAAAAACCCAAAAGATTAGATAGACAAACAAACAAACACATAAATGTGGAGAGAAGGGCAGTGCGCGCAGGAGCAAAGTTCAACAGCAGACAGACCTGAATCCTTATCTTTACAAGGTCGACCTCAGAAATTTGTTCAGTTTGTCTCAGTGACGGATAATGGAAGGAAGGGCAGGCAACTGGTCGACTTCATTTAAATAAACAAATAAAAAATAAGATAAACTCTCAGGAATAGATAAATAATAACAAAAAAATTGTGGAGAAAGCGAGAGCGCGGGAATGCACTCAAGCAAACACAAACAGCACAGCACGATGCGTGTTTTTTTTTAAAATTGACAAAATAAATAAAAAATAAATCAAAAATAAAAATAAGTGGAAAAGGCGAGAGTGCGCGAGCACACAGGAGCAAAGACAAGCAGCGCAGCTTGATGCGTAGTAAAAAAAATAATAAATAGACAACTGGTCGACCTCATTAGAAATAAAAACCCAAAAGATTAGATAGACAAACAAACAAACACATAAATGTGGAGAGAAGGGCAGTGCGCGCAGGAGCAAAGTTCAACAGCAGACAGACCTGAATGCTTATCTTTACAAGGTCGACCTCAGAACTTTGTTCAGTTTGTCTCGGTGACGGATAATGGAAGGAAGGGCAGGCAACTGGTCGACTTCATTTAAATAAAGAAATAAAAAATAAGATAAACTCTCAGGAGTAGATAAATAATAACAAAAAATTGTAAAGTGGAGAAAGCGAGAGCGCGCGAATGCACTCAAGCAAACACAAACAGCACAGCACGATGCGTATTTTTTTTAAAATTGACAAAATAAATCAAAAATAAAAATAAGTGGAAAAGGCGAGAGTGCGCGAGCACACAGGAGCAAAGACAAGCAGCGCAGCTTGATGCGTAGTAAAAAAAATAATAAATAGACAACTGGTCGACCTCATTAGAAATCAAAACCCAAAAGATTAGATAGACAAACAAACAAACACATAAATGTGGAGAGAAGGGCAGTGCGCGCAGGAGCAAAGGTAAACAGCAGACATACCTGAAACCTTATCTTTCTACAAGGTCAACCTCTGAACTTTGTTCAGTTTGTCTCGGTGACGGATAATGGAAGGAAGGGGCAGGCAACTGGTCGACTTCATTTAAATAAACAAATAAAAATTAAGATAAACTCTCAGGAATAAATAAATAAGAACACAAAAATTGTAAAGTGGAGAAAGCGAGAGCGCTCGCGAATGCACTCAAGCAAACACAAACAGCACAGCACGATGCGTATTTATTTTTAAAATTGACAAAATAAATCAAAAATAAAAATAAGTGGAAAAGGGCGAGAAGTGCGCGAGCACACAGGAGCAAAGACAAGCAGCGCAGCTTGATGCGTAGTAAAAAAAATAATAAATAGACAACTGGTCGACCTCATTAGAAATAAAAAACCCAAAAGATTAGATAGACAAACAAACAAACACATAAATGTGGAGAGAAGGGCAGTGCGCGCAGGAGCAAAGGTAAACAGCAGACAGACCTAAATCCTTATCTTTACAAGGTCGACCTCAGAACTTTGTTCAGTTTGTCTCGGTGACGGATAATGGAAGGAAGGGCAGGCAACTGGTCGACTTCATTTAAATAAACAAATAAAAAATAAGATAAACTCTCAGGAATAGATAAATAATAACAAAAAAATTGTAAAGTGGAGAAAGCGAGAGCACGCAAATGCACTCAAGCAAACCCAAAGAGCAGAGCACGATGCGTATTTTTTTTTAAATTGACAAAATAAATCAAATATAAATCAAAAATAAAAATAAGTGGAAAAGGCGAGAGTGCGCGAGCACACAGGAGCAAAGACAAGCAGCGCAGCTTGATGCGTAGTAAAAAAAATAATAAATAGACAACTGGTCGACCTCATTAGAAATAAAAACCCAAAAAGATTAGATAGACAAACAAACAAAACACATAAATGTGGAGAGAAGGGCAGTGCGCGCAGGAGCAAAGGTAAACAGCAGACAGACCTGAATCCTTATCTTTACAAGGTCGACCTCAGAACTTTGTTCACTTTGTCTCGGTGACGGATAACGGAAGGAAGGGCAGGCAACTGGTCGACTTCATTTAAATAAACAAATAAAAAATAAGATAAACTCTCAGGAATAGATAAATAATAACAAAAAAAATTGTAAAGTGGGAGAAAGCGAGAGCGCGCGAATGCACTCAAGCAAACACAAACAGCACAGCACGATGCGTATTTTTTTTAAAAATTGACAAAATAAATCAAAAATAAATCAAAAATAAAAATAAGTGGAAAAGGCGAGAGTGCGCGAGCATACAGGAGCAAAGACAAAGCAGCGCAGCTTGATGCGTAGTAAAAAAAATAATAAATAGACAACTGGTCGACCTCATTAGAAATAAAAACCCAAAAGATTAGAATAGACAAAACAAACAAACACATTAAATGTGGAGAGAAGGGCAGTGCGCGCAGGGGCAAAGGTAAACAGCAGAGAGACCTGAATCCTTATCTTTACAAGGTCGACCTCAGAACTTTGTTCATTTTGTCTCGGTGACGGATAATGGCAGGAAGGGCAGGCAACTGGTCGACTTCATTTAAATAAACAAAAAGTAAGATAAACTCTCAGGAATAGAAAAATAATAACAAAAAATTGTAAAGTGGAGAAAGCGAGAGCGCGCGAATGCACTCAAGCAAACACAAACAGCACAGCACGATGCGTATTTTTTTTAAAATTGACAAAATAAATCAAAAATAAAAATAAGTGGAAAAGGCGAGAGAGTGCGCGAGCACACAGGAGCAAAGACAAGCAGCGCAGCTTGATGCGTAGTAAAAAAAAATAATAAATAGACAACTGGTCGACCTCATTAGAAAATAAAAACCCAAAAGATTGGATAGACAAACAAAGAAACACATAAATGTGGAGAGAATGGCACTGCGCGCAGGAGCCAAGGTACACAGCAGACAGACCTGAATCTTTATCTTTACAAGGTCGACCTCAGAACTTTGTTCAGTTTGTCTCGGTGACGGATAATGGAAGGAAGGGCAGGCAACTGGTCGACTTCATTTAAATAAACAAATAAAAAATAAGATAAACTCTCAGGAATAGATAAATAATAACAAAAAAAATTGTAAAGTGGAGAAAGCTGATGAGCGCGCGAATGCACTCAAGCAAACACAAACAGCACAGGCACGATGCGTATTTTTTTTAATTGACAAAATAAATCAAAAATAAATCAAAAATAAAAAATAAGTGGAAAAGGCGAGAGTGCGCGAGCACACAGGAGCAAAGACAAGCAGCGCAGCTTGATGCGTAGTAAAAAAAATAATAAATAGAAAACTGGTCGACCTCATTAGAAATAAAAACCCAAAAGATTAGATAGACAAACAAACAAACACATAAATGTGGAGAGAAGGGCAGTGCGCGCAGGAGCAAAGGTAAACTGCAGACAGACCTGAATCCTTCTCTTTACAAGGACGACATCAGAACTTTGTTCAGTTTCTCTCGGTGATGGATAATGGAAGGAAGGGCAGGCAAACTGGTCGACTTCATTTAAATAAACAAATTAAAAATAAGATAAACTCTCAGGAATAGATAAATAATAACAAAAAAATTGTAAAGTGGAGAAAGCGAGGAGCGCGCGAATGCACTCAAGCAAGCACAAACAGCACAGCACGATGCGTATTTTTTTTAAAATTGACAAAATAAATCAAAAATAAAAATAAGTGGAAAAGGCGAGAATGCGCGAGCACACAGGAGCAAAGACAAGCAGCGCAGCTTGATGCATAGTAAAAAAAAATAATAAATAGACAACTGGTCGACCTCATTAGAAATAAAAACCCAAAAGATTAGATAAACAAACAAACAAACACATAAATGTGGAGAGAAGGGCAGTTGGCGCAGGAGCAAAGGTAAACAGCAGACAGACCTGAATCCTTATCTTTACAAGGTCGACCTCAGAACTTTGTTCAGTTTGTCTCGGTGACGGATAATGGAAGGAAGGGCAGGCAACTGGTCGACTTCATTTAAATAAACAAATAAAAAACAAGATAAAACTCTCAGGAATAGATAAATAATAACATAAAAATTGTAAAGTGGAGAAAGCGAGAGCACGCGAATGCACTCAAGCAAACACAAACAGCACAGCACGATGCGTATTTTTTTTTTAAAATTGACAAAATAAATCAAAAATAAAAATAAGTGGAAAAGGCGAGAGTGCGCGAGCACACAGGAGCAAAGACATGCAGCGCAGCTTGATGCGTAGTAAAAAAAATAATAAATAGACAACTGGTCGACCTCATTAGAAATCAAAACCCAAAAGATTAGATAGACAAACAAACAAAACACATAAATGTGGAGAGAATGGCAGTGCGCGCAGGAGCAAAGTTCAACAGCAGACAGGACCTCAATCCTTATCTTTGCAAGGTCGACCTCAGAAATTTGTTCAGTTTGTCTCGGTGACGGATAATGGAAGGAAGGGCAGGCAACTGGTCGACTTCATTTAAATAAACAAATAAAAAATAAGATAAACTCTCAGGAATAGATAAATAATAACAAAAAAATTGTGGAGAAAGCGAGAGAGCGCGCGAATGCACTCAAGCAAACACAAACAGCACAGCACGATGCGTATTTTTTTTTAAAATTGACAAAATAAATCAAAAATAAATCAAAAATAAAAATAAGTGGAAAAGGCGAGAGGTGCGCGAGCACACAGGAGCAAAGACAAGCAGCGCAGCTTGATGCGTAGTAAAAAAAATAATAAATAGACAACTGGTCGACCTCATTAGAAATAAAAACCCAAAAGATTAGATAGACAAACAAAACAAACACATAAATGTGGAGAGAAGGGCAGTGCGCGCAGGAGCAAAGGTAAACAGCAGACAGACCTGAATGCTTATCTTTACAAGGTCGACCTCAGAACTTTGTTTCAGTTTGTCTCGGTGACGGATAATGGAAGGAAGGGCAGGCAACTGGTCGACTTCATTTAAATAAACATATAAAAAATAAGATAAACTCTCAGGAATAGATAAACAATAACAAAAAAATTGTAAAGTGGAGAAAGCGAGAGCGCGCGAATGCACTCAAGCAAACACAAACAGCACAGCACGATGCGTATTTTTTTTAAAATTGACAAAATAAATCAAAAATAAAAAATAAGTGGAAAAGGCGAGAGTGCGCGAGCACACAGGAGCAAATACAAGCAGCGCAGCTTGATGCGTAGTAAAAAAAATAATAAATAGACAACTGGTCGACCTCATTAGAAATAAAAACCCAAAAGATTAGATAGACAAACAAACACATAAATGTTGAGAGAAGGGCAGTGCGCGCGGGAGAAAAGGTAAACAGCAGACAGACCTGAATCCTTATCTTTACAAGGTCGACCTCAGAACTTTGTTCAGTTTGTCTCGGTGACGGATAATGGAAGGAAGGGCAGGCAACTGGTCGACTTCATTTAAATAAACAAATAAAAAAATAAGATAAACTCTCAGGAATAGATAAATAATAACAAAAAAAATTGTAAAGTGGAGAAAGCGAGAGCGCGCGAATGCACTCAAGCAAACACAAACAGCACAGCACGATGCGTATTTTTTTTAAATTGACAAAATAAATCAAAAAAATCAAAAATAAAAATAAGTGGAAAAGGCGAGAGTGCGCGAGCACACAGGAGCAAAGACAAGCAGCGCAGCTTGATGCGTAGTAAAAAAAATAATAAATAGACAACTGGTCGACCTCATTAGAAATAAAAACGCAAAAGATTAGATAGACAAACAAACAAACACTTAAATGTGGAGAGAAGGGCAGTGCGCACAGGAGCAAAGGTAAACACCAGACAGACCTGAATCCTTATCTTTACAAGGTCGACCTCAGAACTTT